>NC_080390.1:13972826-14237881 GCF_028751815.1 Salvia miltiorrhiza | reverse complement strand
GAATCGAGACTTCTCTGGTGGTTTCAACTTGGTAAGCAATAAGGTTTACCACCTTTGAGCTCTGATCCGTCGGTCCTTCTCCAATTGGCCTTTTCAGCTCTTGCCTCCACATTTCCTCCACCAATGTCATTAAATTAGCCTTGAACGTCCTGGCCCTAGCTCTCGTCACTGGACCAACGGGCACGTGCACCGGATCTTCACTCTGTGCCACCTCTGAAATTCGGCTCTGCTCTGCATCCTGGCCTCTACTCTGAACTGCATCAGATGGAAAGGTTGCGAATGAAGATTCGAATCTAGAAAATGGAGAATTATCAAGAGGTGGCAGATAATGCCATTTGTTTAAGGAAAGAGATTGAGTATGCCTGATAAGAAAGCTGAAGAATGAAATCGCGAGCGAACCCATACCTTGATGAGTAGTAGTAGTGTCGATACACTACAGAGAGTACTACGGTACCGAGATATGAGAATGTAATTAAAATGAGATGGAGTTATGATGATAAATAGAGATATTGAGCATGAGAGTTACACTTTTGATGAGATGAGATCGCTAAGATGTAAACATAAGTTTTTGACGAGATGAGATATCTGCGCCAGAGGGGAAGCCATTTCGCTGACGATTCACTTCGCTGCCCTGGCCTTCGGTTCCTCTGGCCTAGTGATTTCGCTGCTCTGACAGAGATAGTATGAATACGTGCCAAGACTGAAATGACGTTTTGAATAGAGAATAGGAAGCGAGAGGTGGCATCGTTCGTAGAAAGATGTTTGATGTGTTAACACGTAAGGGCGCCACTTTGGCAGCCGCATGCAATTACACCTGTTGGAGACTTCCACAATAGAAGTGAGACCACATACCATGAGTTATGACATCAATTAGCAAAATTGAGAGAAGGGAATCCGATGGTTGAGTAATCACTGATAGATTCTTTGGACGTTAGAAATGATGTTTATAAGTTTTCCCTATCTCGGGGAGCTGATGTCGTTCCCCTGATGAGACGTGACACGGCGAAACCAGTTATCGCCTTTGATGACCCTAAGGTTGGGAAAGCCCCAACGAGGATGGAAAAGATGCAAGCACCGTCCGTGATAAAGTGGTGGCAGAGAATTCATTCCTCTGTCGGGGAGTTGATTCCTCTGTTCTGACAGAGAAGTCATTACTCGGTTCTGCTGAGTCAGATGATTAGAAGTGATGGTTCATATCTACGAGTTAAAGAAAAGACTTAAACCGAGATATATAAGACCTTATGATGTATTAGAAGAAGTAGGCCAAGTAGCCTATAAACTAGCGTTGCCTCCGAGCTTCGCGAACGTCCAAGACGTTTTCCATGTTTCTCAACTGAGAAAGTATGTGTTTGATCCAAAACACATCATCCATCAAGAAGAAGTGTCCCTGGTACCAGTTTTGAGTCACGAAGAGAGAGACCTGATGCTATACTGGACCGGAAGATCCAACAATTGAGGAACAAGTCGATTCCTTTGGTGAAAATCCAATGGAGACATCACGGTCAAAAGAGAGTCAACATGGGAACTTGAAGGGAAGAGGGTTGTAAACAGATGTTTAATGCAGCAGTTACAAAATAGCCAATCTCCAATAAACTCTAACAGCTGCAAAGCACAAAATTCGAGATGGCTAAAAAGCAAAGTTTGGGAAGCGTAGAAGAAATTGATAAGTCACATTTGACGGGCTACTTGAAATTCAGTGGGAGTGTATTCCCCCAGAGCTTGAAGAGAAGATGAAAGAGGAGTACCCAGAGCTTTTTCCCGAAGATGAATAACTCAAATTTCGGGACGAAATTTCTTTTAAGGGGGGTAGGATGTAACACCCCATACTTTTCCCTTATGTTGGGAGATAGTGTTTTAACACTATTGAGAATACTGAGATGTCGAGATGCGAGATTTATTTTCTTTTATGACCAGAGAAGACAGATTTTTTTTATATAGAGTTATAAGTGGACAAACCAATAATGGAGGTAGAGTGATGAGATTTGAGAAACGAATCGAGTTAGAGATGCTGATTGAATTGAGTTAAGATTTTATTTTACTTCCAACCACCGGGAAATAGAATTTTCGGATACCGAGTTATCAGAGTTTGACTGTCCTATTAAGAAAAATAGGAATAATGAGTTTGACATAGAGTCGAGGAAGAGAGGGAGAGAACCCTTGATGATATTACCTTGAAGTAGCATCGAAATACCATTGAGAACTTTGAGAGTTAAAGACTAGCTTATTAAAATCGAGAGGAAGTTATCGATGGATGGTAAAATGAGTAAAATAAAGATGTTGATAGAATTAAGAATGATGTGCGAGTTGAGATGGTGATGATAATTGATTTAGAGTTGAGATAAAAGACGAGAGATAGAGTCGAGGTAGTGATTGAGAATCACTATAAAGAAGATTAAACTAGAGTGACGATTAGAGTGATGGTGAGTGCTGATCCGTTAATGTGATAACTTTGTGAGTTATTTGTTTGACGTTATGTGATTTATTTGTTACGTGTGCACTTATTTTTAAGTCAGTGTAATTTTCGAAAATTAGCATACATGATTAGAATTACCACCGCACACATTCCTACACTCACCACCAATATTTTAATCTCTCTTCCCACATGTGGATAATTGGCGGATGAGACTTGCTGCTAAGGGGGAGACAAGGTACTATTTGAGCATTTAATGCTTCTTATCTTAAGGAATAAGAATCTTGTTAAATAGAGAGAAGATTTCCTTTTTCTCGAAAACTACTTGAGTAAGTGTTTTAATCTTTTGGATCTAGACTTTATTTTGTGATATATGTGTATAGAGAGATGATTGAAGCATGAGAAACTCCCCCTCCACCTTTTTCGTCATTTTCAAAAATTAGGGTTCATGCCCTTTGAAAATCTTTCTGGTTCTTTTCTAAATTGGGGTGAGAAATCTGTTATATGTGATGATTTGAGGTGAATAAGATGTGTTTTGCAAAACTGAGTCTTGAGACATGATTTTTACAAAACCAGTTTGATATAAGAATTTGGGAAAATCCCTGAGGTTATGTCTTGAATGACGATTTGATGATGAGCATGAATATATGAAAGGATTAACGTGATGTTGATGAATTAGTGTTTAAAATGAGTTTTTGAGTTGGTCATGATGTAGAGTGTTAGTATTTTTGTTGTTTGAGAGTGTTTGATGATTTCTGGGAATGAAAAAGTTGATGAGTTTTTCGAGTTGCTCTTGACTGCGTCGTTCTATCTTGAGCCTTGCTTTACTCAGCCGAGAAGTCATTCCCCGGATATGCCAGAGAAATCGTTTCCCCGCGGGCATGCCAGAGAGTTCTTTTCCCCGCTGCCCTGCCAGCGAGCTCATTTCTCTGCTGACGATCGATTACTCTGAGATCGATTTCTCTAAGTTTGATTCCTCTGAGTTCGATTCCTCTGAGTCCGATTCCTCTGACGATCGATTCCTCTGATGTCTGATTCCTCTGATGTCGAATCCTCTGACGATCGAGTCCTCTGATGTTTGATTCCTCTGACGTTCGCCATTCCTCTGGCGACAGAGAGTTCGCCATTCCTCTGGCGACAGAGAGTTCGCCATTCCTCTGGCATTTCTCTGCTGCTATGCCAGAGAGTTCATGATTTCGCTGCCTTGGCAAGTTGATTCCTCTGCCCTGGCGAGTATTTTTCCGCTGTTCTGCCGAGCTGCTCCGCTCCGCTTTGCTGAGTTTTTCCACCTTAACCACCGAGCATTTCTCTGCTCTGGTCTCCGAGTCAAACTTATATTTGTTTGTTGTGATATGTTATGTGAAGTTGTATGCTTATGTATTTGTGCATGCCTATGTGCTTGACTGCTATGAGTATGGTCCTAGTTGAGAGTTAAATCGAGAGTAAGTCGTGGAAATTCTTAGAAGTCGAGTATGCCTAGGGATTTAGTTTTACTGGGTAAATAGACGTTGAGTGAGAAGTTATTATTGAGACGAGTTTGGATTTCAGTATTGAGTACTAACTAAGGTTGTTTTATCACATGAACCTTCGTGATGATGTTGATGATTTATGAAGATCCGAGCGAGACGAAGAAGTAAGTCACCTATTCCTATCCAAGTTTAAGCGAAGGACTACAGGTGGGCAATATTTTGAGTATACGTTTATCGTATGAGTTTTCTAAAATGATTGATGATGATGTTATGAGTTTATCAAACGATTGAGATAAATGATGTTTAAGAACTGTTTGACTTGCCAAATTTTGATGTTGAGCTTGTATGTTACCCTCTACTGATGAGACGAATTCGGTCCTGCCACAAGCGGGATTTTGTGTACAGAGGTGACTGTGAGCCGTCTTCGGGTCGGCCGGTCACGGTACTTGGGAGGGAGGCCTACTTCTTAGTATCGATAATAATGATGATGTTGTAGACGTGGTACATACATGACGAATATTTTTGACTGCAGTCGTTTACTTATGATGTTATGATTATGAAAACTGCATGCACAGATTTCTTTGATGCTAAACTTATTTCTGTGTATTGCTGATGTTATGGCAAGTTTCAAACATATAGCTCTAAGAGCGCCTTTGATGTTTTTCGGCGTTTGCCCACTGAGTATTATTACTCACGCCCTGCATATCTTTCTAAATGTGCAGGCTAAGCTTTGGAGCGAGATTGGACTGGTGCTGGTGGGGATGGTTTCATTGATGAAGTTTCTACACTGTTTTTCCTTTGATGTTAGAGTCTTAAGGATGATGTACTTTGCTTTCCTTCTGATGTTGATAAAACCTTAGTGAGATGATGTCTTATTCCTTTCTAATCAAGCAATATACTCACGGTTATATGTCTTCATACATGTAATTGTTACGCCTTTGCTGTGAGACTCATGATATTATTCTTCCTTATGGAAAATAAGTTGTACCTACTTTGCTTTTCTTCTTGAAATTTCTGATATTCAAGAAGTTATAACGATGTTGACGTATATACCCTTGAGCCGAATTATAATGCTTTGCCTTAGTATGTTTTGATGTAAGCTTCCGCCCGATGTTCAGTTTAGTTCTATGGTTCTTTATTCATTTATATTAGTCGTATCGACACTCGTACCCCGCTATCACTAGCGTTTGGGAATCGGGCTGCGACACCAAAAGAGGCCACAGAGCTGAGACGAGATGCCAAAATCTTAGAAATGATCTTAAAAATAAGTTGGATAAAATGATAGGATGGAGGTCAGCAGTCGTTTCCACCGCCTCTTTCTTCGGGATCAAAATCAAGGAACTCGCATTGCAGCCAGCTGGAAGATAAGAATTCACAAAGAAAGCCTGAACAACCATAGTGATATCAGACTTGATCGTTTTCCAACAACTCTGAAAGAAACGACCTGAAAACCCATCAGGCCCTGGAGCTGTTGGCGTCCATACTAAAAACTGAAGCAGCAATCTCTTCCTCCTGTGGAATGCTCGTAAGATGATTGTTCTGCGAATCAGAAACCCACGGATCAATAATAGCCTCCAGCTCGACCAAATCCACCGAAGTCTGCCTATTCTCCTTGAACAGGTTCGAAAAATACTCAATCACATGTCTCTCAATAACAACAGGACCATGAACAAGCTCTTCACCAATCTTAAGATGGCCAATAGACACTCCACGATTCCTGAATTTTATCATATTATGGAAAAAAGTCGTGTTACGACCACCATCAACCAACCAATTCATACGACTTTTGTGCTGGAGCATGTTATTCTTCATAGTAAGCAACACATTAATCGAAGCTTGAGCCGCAATCTCCTCATCAAATAAAGCATCAGTGTAACCAGACGCCGAGATATGATTCAAAATATCCAAAAGAGCGCGCTGATGCACCTTGATCTCATTGTCCACGTTGCCAAAAATCGTTCTATTCCAAGAACGAATAGCCCCACGAAGACGGCGCAATTTAAACATGACCCAAAAAATAGGGCAGCGAACATAAACATAATCATTCCAAGAGAAAGCAACCATGCTCTGAAAATCCGGAAGAAGCACCCACATGTTCAAGAATCTGAAATGACTTTTTCTTGAAGAAACCGCCAGCTTACATTGAAGAACCAAAGGAGAATGGTCAGAAGATAATCTCGGAAGAGCATGCGTGTTAATGGAATCCCAAAGATCAGCAAACCCCTCAGAAATCAAAGCTCTATCAAGCATCGATTCAATGTGCCTAGGCAGAAAACGCCTTCCAAACCACGTGAAACGTAACCCAGAAGAAGGGGGTTCACATAAACCCGAAGCATCTACAATGGCAGAAGGTTGGCATCATGGGGCTTTAGTATGTAATTGCGGACTGCAGTGGGTAGAACTATGGCAGAGCTGGTGGCTTCACTTATGGGTCGCGAAAAGTCGCCCATGTACTATAGGTTATTTTAGGCCATCTCCTTCTCCTCTTGTGCTGGATTCAGCTCTGTACGGCTGGGGTCAGAGTTCGCAGGATCTTCCAAGATTGTGTCAGAGTAGAGCTCGTCAGCTCTGTCACTCTTTCTTTCGTCTGAACTAGAGTCAAAGCTCTCCTCTTCTTTCTTTTTAAAAACCCTTGTGCTCGTGCTATCCAACGGAGACATCCGCTGTCCTTTCAAACTACGGAGTCCTTGCATGCACAACACTAAACACACAGATTAAACGCACCAGAGGGAGAGAAAGTAACAAAAACAAGAAAAACTGAAATTTAAAAAACGCAAGTAATAGCAGAAAGAAAAGCGACACAACTAAAACGCCTAAAACCTTCCCCGGCAACGGCGCCAAAATTTGACTCAACTAGAAACACCTCTAGATTGACTTACAATAGGACAAGGACACTCTAGCAGTGGTAAGTTAACCCAATGTCGTCTCTCAAGAAAGATCTTTAAGGGCTTTTAATTATGTCACAATAAAAGCAGTAAACTTGGATTAAAAACGGTAAACTTAAACTTAAAACTTAATCGTGAAATTAAAGTTGTAATTAACTAGGCATGAAAGAACGAAAGCAAGAACGCAAGCATAAAGAAACTATAAAACCTAGGCAAGATTAAACGAACGTAAGAATTTAAAGACTTGTAAATTAAAGCTTCTAATCTAATGAACATAAACTAAATTGCATAATTTAAAGCAAAGCATAATTTAGAGTGCAGAATTGAAATTGCATAATTTAAATAGCATAATTGAAAGTAAAGCATAAACGTAATGAAACAAAAGAGATTGAAATAAATACGAAATATCATAAACGTTGCAAAGATGAAATTGCTGTCACTCAATTACAATCTTCGAAACAAAACTAAAGTAAAACTAAACTTAAAAATAACTAGAATAAAAAGTAACGAGAACTTGAAGAACAATGAAAACGTGAAAAGCCTAAGTCTTTGGTTACCTTGCGGAAGGATTATTCTCCAAGGTGGAACGAAAGATTAGGGCAAAGGAATGATTCATACAATGAATATCAAGACCCTATTTATAGACTTCATTCCAACCCTAATTACCATCAAAATTTCGCCTGCAAAACTGGAGTCTTGAAGATAAGTGTTAGACCCTTGAGAAGCGAGGTCTCAGACACGTCGAGTCCGTGCGACGTGCCTCGGTAGATTGGCGCAAGGTTGTCAAGAAATGGGACAACGGAGCCAAGTGTTGATGCGAAGCAACATATTGTGCGGGTGAGTACCGGGCGAGACACGGATGGCCGATGTTGAGTGGCATCGGGGGAAGAGCAGACCAGCTCTACAGACTAAACCAGAGCAGAGCAGACCAGAGAACAGCAGACCAGAGCGGACCACATCAGCTCTGGATGTCAACTCTGGATATCAGCTCTGTGGGCAGTTTGTGGGCTGAAGACTGGAGTTCGTGGGCAGTTTTAGCTGGGATAACTGCCCACGACATGGATGCTTCTGATTGGTTATCTCGACGGTGTTGCCTAGTGATGGGGGTTGTCCATCACATTTATATATTATAATTGGCTGTGAACGTGCAGTGTGGGGAGGTGTGCGCTGATCACTAATTTCTTAGCAACAAATACCGCAACTAACACGGTGCAATTGTAGCAAATAATCAGTAACCGAGTATCGTATCCACAGGGACTGACACAACGAAATAACTTTAGCTATCTCCTAAACAGACTATAACAGTAGACAGGCAACAGAAAGTAGAAAGGTTTGATTATCACTAAATTCAAATAACAACAAATAAAATAAGGTAAAAACTCAAATAATAAAAGACTCTGACCCTAGGGATGTACTTTTACTAATTAATCACATGCATTTAATCTATTGATTCAATTACCAATTTAATCCAACCCTGATGAGAGATCACAGAACTATTCACAAGCTTCTCTAACGAACACCTATGAAAGTAAATTAATTTACCCCCCTTCACATTCAAGACTCCAAGGAATAAATTAACTCCCAAGCGTACACAAAGAATAGCTCCCTAAAGTTTCACCTATCTCATTCAAGTGTCAAGGCTACTACTATAACATGCATTCCTGAATCGGCTGAACAATTATCGCATTCAAGACTCAAACTGAACAGCTAGACATGTAAATTATTGGCCAAATAATTCACAAGAAATTAAGCACCAGGAATCATGAATCACAAGTTGGAAGGCAAATTGAAATCTATAAATCATACACACATAATCAATCAGCTATGTACGAACCCTAGGTTCAGATTAAAGAACTAGCCAGACATTGCAAAATAAAACATAAACATAATAAATAAGGAAGTAATTGTAAAAACTAAATTAAATAAAAACTGAATGAAAACGATTGTAGCGACTTGAATCTTCAATCTTGATCCAAGCCTTGAAAACTAGAAAGCTAAAATATTCTAAAAGCTAGAAAACTGAAATATGAATGTTCGGGTTCGGGCCTCCTTGAATAGGTCAAAAGAGGACCTATTTATAGTTTTCAGATTTCCTTCGATCACCATAGAAGTTGCCATGCAAAGTAGAATTCTAATGGTAATATAATCGTGTAAAATAAGGCAACTCTCCAGCTGGATGCTCGCTCCGGAGAATACTCCTTCTCTTGCCGAATTCGCAGCTCTCGCCAGAGGAACGGATGATTTCTCTGACCTCGCCAGAGAAATGGGTCGCCAGCGGAATGGTGATTTCTCTGCTCTGTCTTCGCCAGAGAAATGGTGATTTCTCTGACTTTTCACTTCCTTAACTATTGAGCGCTGGACTTTACTTCTCTGATGCTGGCGCTTCTCTGCAGAGGAATGGGTGATTCCTCTGCTCTGGCTTCTTTATTTCTCTGGCTTGTCGATTCCTCTGGCTTTTCGATTCCGCTGCACTGGCTTCTTTCCCCTCTGCTCTAACTATCGACTTCTCTGGCGATTGGTTTCTCTGCTCTGGAGATGTCGGTTCCTCTGCTCTAGAGACCAGAACACCTAGAAAACGCCAAATTCATCCAAAATTCTCCAAAATTGCATTCTTCCATCTCGAAAGCTTAAATCTCCTGCAAAGCATAAAATACACCATAAAACGCACCAATTTCCAGAAGATTATCTTAAAACACGCACAAACAAACCTTTAAACATATAGCAATTTAAGCATAAATCATGCGCGAGCCTTGAGCATAGAGATAGGTCCTTGTAATTTTATTGTGGGAATAAAATTAAAGGTTGGGGCGTGGTGTTCCCGTAGATCTTAGTGTGTTGCTTAAGATTGTTCATGTTGATGTCCGCTGCGTGTGAACTTTGATTCGTGCACATTACATTCGAGAGCCTCATACATTCTAAGTGTCAAAAGAGTGTTGGTGAGGGAGGAAGCTGGTCGGATTGTGGGAATTCGGCGCTGCACGGGGCAAAAAATTCAGAGTTGAAGGAAGTCCCTGTGACATTTTGGTATTAGAGCTAGGTTAGGTTGGCTATGGTGCGTATTGCGGCCGTTGTGGAGATGGTGCAAGCGTGGAAATTTTCTGCTCTCGAAGAGAGGGTGCAGAGGTTGGAGACGGTGCTTGGGAAGATTGCTGAGGTCTCAACATCGGCTGGACTTGAGACCGTCTTTGATCAGATTGCTGCGATCAAAGAGTCGGTTGAAGCGATACGCAAATTGGTGGAAGACACTCCTGGATTTGTTGAAGGTCGGATCGTGTCTTGCGTGGAAGAGATGTCTGCCTTGACGCAGGTGGTCGACATCAAGATCGAGGAGCTGTTGGACGAGTTGCGGCTCGTGAAGTGAGTGCTCAGAACGGTGGAGCAAGGCAGGCCGGTTTCGAAGGTTCGTGTCCCGGAGCCCAAACCTTTTGAGGGCGCCAGGAGTTCGAAGGAGTTAGAAAATTTTCTGTGGGACATGGAAATGTATTTCAAGGCATCTCATGTGCCCGATGATGAGAAGGTGTCGATCACTAGCATGTACTTGATGTGTGATGCGAAGCTGTGGTGGCGTTCGAGGCCAAGTGTTGGTGCTGGTGGAGACCAAACGGAGACTTTAACGTGGGAGGCGTTAAAGCAAGAGTTGAAGGAGCAGATTAAATTCAAAGAAGCATGTTAGGAATTAATCGTTGTATGGTGAATTAAGATATCCAAGAAACGATCTCGTTGGGGCTATAATCCTTCAGAAGGAAGACCCTGTGACAATAAGCATCGTGCATTCAAAGAAAAGTCCAAAGCAGCGTGCTCTGCAAGTAACGTCAACTCTGGCGAAGATTTGCTAACTCTGGAAACTTAAGCGGCTCTAGAAAGGTATGGCAGAGTTGGAAGTACGCTCTGGGAAGTTCAGCCCTAGCGAGTGGTAGTCTGCTCTGGAAAGTTCCGCTCTGTAGAGATATGTTGATTCTGGCGCGTAAAGTCAGCTCTGGAAATTGTACGCTCTGGATAAGATCGACTCTGGAATGTTCAGATCTGGAAATTTAGCTCTGTCGAATCTTAGCTCTGCTCTGACAAGTTTGTTCTGCTCTGGAGAATTCAGCTCTGATAGAGATGTTCAGCTCTGAAGATGGTCAGCTCTGACTATGGAAGTCAGCTCTGCTCTGTCATTTCAGCTCTGTCGCGTGTGATCAGTTCTGGCATGGTATTTCAGCTCTGCTCTGGCACGGGCTTCTCAGCTCAGCTCTGGTTTGCGCCAAAATACGCCATTCTACTCCAAAATCTCCAAAATAACACTTTTCCTTCTATAAAATCATAATCTCCTGCAAAGCAAAAAACAAACCCATAAACACACCAATTTTCAGGATATTTAACTTAAAATAAGCACATGCAAACCCCCAAAATTAGAACAATTAAGCATAAATTAGTATCCATATGCATTCGTGTACATTCCTCGCAGGCATTGTAAAACATGATCACGAGCGTGCCTTCATCAAATCCATGGCTTGGGCACTTTCTGAGCTTTTCCTGATACCGTTCCCAAGTATCCGCTAGCTTTTCTCCCTCATACTGTTGAAACTGAACGATGTCCATCTTCAATTTCAAAGTAAGGCCAGGCGGATGAAACTTGCATAGGAACTCATGAGCCAAATCCTCCCACACGATATTCTCTCCCAATTGTAGTGTATGATACCACGACATTGCCTTATCCCCCAGTGAGAAAGGGAAAAGACGAAGACGGATAATGACATCGGGAACACCATTCATCTTTGCCGTGCTGCATAGCTACAGAAAATGCGCCAGGTGCACATTAGGGTTTTCGATCGCATGTCCACCATATTGAATCTCTTGGACCATTGTAATCAAACCCGTTTTCAGCTCAAAATTGTTAACATTGACTCGTGGGTGTTCCTGGTACACATACTGCGGTATGAACGCCTCATTAATAGCGGGTTGCTTCTGAGCCTCTACAGCCTCCTTTTCATCAAGCAGCTTTTTCAATTGCTCTTGCAGAGCTCGAATTTGAATTTGCTCAGGGGTAGCCATCGTATCTGACTCAGCTTGATTCTTTTGCTTCTTGAGATTGCGAAAAGTAGCGTTGATTTCAGGATCAAACTCAAAAACAGGATTACCGTAAGATCTTATGTTCATGCGCAACCTACAAAAACACCACTGATGAGGAGTAATATTTGTGGAGCGGAGGAATCTCTTCGTCAGTGGAGAGCAGTGAGGTAGATTTCATCAAAAGAATCGTACTCGCTGGAAGAACCATCCTCGGCAGAGGAATCATATTCGCCAGAGGAACCATCCTCGCCAGAGGAACCATCCTCACCAGATGAATCATACTCACCAGAGGAACCATCCTCACCAGAGGAGTCTCGTCCACCAGAGAAGTCATTTTCGCCAGAGGAGTCTCGTCCACCAGAGAAGTCATTTTCGTCAGAGGAGTCTCGCCCACCAGAGAAGTCACTTTCGCCAGAGGAGTCTCGTCCACCAGAGAAGTCATTTTCGCCAGAGGAGTCTCGCCCACCAGAGAAGTCATTTTCGCCAGAGGGAAACAATAAAAGCGCGGTGAAATCTCCCGCGTAAAGACGAATTTCCTATAATACCCTCGAACACGCAGGGCGCATGCGTATATGCCGATTTTACTATTTTGCCCTCCCATGTAATCTATAAATAAGCCTTGAGTTCGTGCATTGTAGACTACGTTATCTCAAATTCTCAATACAGCAGTAGTTTTCTCTTGAGTTTCTGCATTCCGATTGTGTTCTTTGTCTCTTCCGTTCAACCACACTAGGTATAGTCTACGTTCCTTACTCCTTAGTCTAGGTGTTGGTTCCTTGTTTCACCAACTGGCGCCGTCTGTGGTAAAATAACTGAGTTAGGATGTGAGTTTGTGGTCGCCGGTGCGCGCAGATCTGAAATTCCAATCGGGTTTGCGTGTGTCGGTACCGTTCGAGCCGATAATTCAGGCACCCAGATGAATTCGATCCGTTAATTACGTTTTTCGGGCTGATGTGCTTTTAATCTTCTGCGATCTGTGTTTAGTTACGTTTTTTATGCATGGGGAAAGGTGGTGAAGGTTGTAAATCGTGAATTGGGGGAATTTGTGTTTATTTACCGATTGATCGGTTTAATTGTTGGCTAATGCAGGGTTTCTTCGTAGAATTGGGGTTTTACTTACAGATCTGATGTTTATACCGGTGGATCGTGGGGTATTACTCTGTTTTGGGTTGTGTTGGGTTTTTGCTGTTGATTTACGGGTTTCGCACCGATGAAAAGTTGTTTAGTATTCTGTTTCTATCATGCTGGGTTTGCGTTGTTGATTTGCGGCTGTTTTTCGTTTAAGGATGTTAATTATCGATGTTCTCCATGTTTTTGTGGCTAATTTTCATTTTCTATCGGTGGATTATGGGGTGGTACTCTGTTTCTGTTGTGTTGGGCTTGTGCTGTGGATTTGCGGGTGTTTTTCGTTTAAGGGTGATAATTATCGGTGTTCTCCGCGTTTTCTTCGACTAATCTTCGTTTTATACCCTGTTTTAACGCACTATGCTAATAATCCAGCTGATTGCTGTGGTAACTCTGTTGCTTTTGGGTGTTGTGGTTCTTTTAGCTCACGATCGTGGTAATTTTGGGTTACGATGTTCATTTTCTTGCATAATTCTCATTATATATCATGCCTAACGTATTGCGCTAACAAGTTTCTTGGTGGTTACTCTGTTTATGTCTATCCTTGGGTCTCTTACTTTGGTTCTCTTGACACTCTGTTTTTTCTGCCGGATCTTAATACGAGTTCACAGGGAAAACTTCTGTTATTCGGGCTCTGTTATTTCAATCTATTCCCTGGGTTTATTTCCCAGGGTATAGAGTTATCTTGAGGGGAACTTTTAACGGCCTCTGCGCCGGTGTTCGGGATTTCCTATTTCGGGATTTCAATCAGTAAAGAAGGATCTACTCATTTGCCGTCTGGATTTTTTCTCACTGTGTTTATATGCAGATACCATGGGATCTTCTGATGCTCACCGCACCTTGGAGAAGGAGTTCGACTCCGCTGCTCTTACCACTGAGGTGCCTACCTCACTGTTCAACAGCCTGCAGGGCAACACCACCTTCACTGTGCCACCAGGTTTTCCGGCTATCCCAGCCACTCCGCTGACAGGGTTAACGGGTTACTTTCCAGAGATCTGCTCTGGTGACACCAGGATCAGACATGCCAGGCTCGGTCCCCACATCTGGTGGTGGGCAACTCAACTTTGGGCTGACGGAACAGATGCTGGCGCTGCTTCACTACTCTGTCGTGCGTCAGGCACTGGGGACTCCCCTGTTGTCCACCGCCCCCGCTGTAACTCCCCTGGTAGGAGCGACCAATCTGCAGGGCATTGAGGCCCCACCTCCTGCTGCTCAGGAGGCAAACAATCCGGTAATCAACAAACAGGCTGCGGCAATTGGGGAACTACAGAAGCTACCCACCGAGAGGGCACAAGAGAGAAGGCCAGAGGGGAGCCGAGCTCGGCTCAATAGCGTTGTCATGAAGGAGAGGGTTGACGAGTCTGATAGTCAGTCCATCTCCCCCGTGTTCGAGGAGGAGAGGCCGAGGGAGAAAGAGCGACTGAAGGACCAGGTGTCGCAATTGAAGCACCAGCTTGAGGGTCTGGAAGAATCACTGAGGGAGAAATCCCGGAGGGACGATAGAGGACAGAGGTCAGGGAAATCGAACAGAGCAGAGAAGTCCTATAGGGCAGAGAGGTCCCATCGTTCAGAGAAATCACGCTATATAGAGAGGTCAGAGGAACGGGAGCTGGAATATTCTACTGACAAGCCAGGGCACAGGGTTCACAAGCGTCACGCCCATGACGCACCAATGGAAAGAAGGGAGCATGGGAGACATAAGGAGGATAAAAGGGCCAAAACGTCGAGGTTCCATTCTATCAACAACCGCAGTCCTTTCTCCGACGATATTCTGGCAGATACTTTGCCCAGAAGCTACAAGCCTATTTCTCTGGATTATGATGGCACCACTGATCCAGAAGTCCACCTCAATCGGTTCGAGGGGTTGGTCACACTGCATATGTATACTGAGGGCATCAAGTGCCGCATCTTCTCCACTACTCTGACCGGACCAGCTCAGTTATGGTTCGGAACGCTTGCCCCCAATTCTATTTACTCTTTTGAGGATTTGCAGACCCGCTTCTTACGTCAGTTCGCAAGCTCGCGAAGGGTGGGGAAGTCAGCTCTTTCGCTGATGGATATCAAACAGGACCAGAATGAAACACTGAGGGAATATACTGCCAGATTTAATTTAGCCGCTCTGGAGGTGCCAGAGGCGGAATCACAAATCAAGAATTGCGCCTATGTCAGAGGGCTCAGGCCGGGGATCTTCTTTGACGAGCTACAGATCCGACCAGCAAAGGATTTTGACGATATTATGGCAAGGTTGCCAGGCTATTTACAGTTGGAGTACGCCAGGATGGCGAGAAAAGCGGAAAATGATAAACATAAAGCCAAAAGAGCCGAAGAAGCACCAGAGAGACAGCGACACCAGGACAGGGCACCGTTCAGAGGATTACCTCCAAGGGTACTGCCACCCCAAGGAGAGATGCCCCGGCAACAACGTACTATAAACGAAGTCACGCGATTCTCTGAATACACACCTTTGAATAAACCACAGGAGAAAATCTTCCATTTGATAAAAAACTAACCGTTCTTCCGGGCACCAGGGACTTACTTACCGGGATGGGCCACCGCAGGAGGGGCCCAACAATAAGTTGTGTGAGTATCACAATGTCTTTGGACATTATACCAAATATTGTGGCCATCTTAAACACTAGTTGGAACTACTGGTTCGTCAGGGAAATCTTGATCAGTTCATTGACAGAGGAAATGAGGGCCAGAGGCGGAATGATCAGAGGGATCATAGGGATCAGAGGGATCAACGGGACCAAATGGATCAGAGAAATAACTGAGAACAGAGACAAGAGCAGGGGAACAATAGGGACCGCAGACCCGATGACAACCGGGATAATCGTAGAGAGGGACCAGAAAGACAAGCACCTCCTTTCCCATATAGGAGGGAAGTACATATGATCTGTGGAGAAAACGGGATGCCCACGTCAAATAGGGCTAAGAAACAAGTTGTGCGAGCAGTCAAGTCGGGGTACTACCCTAAACGGGTTATGGAGATTACAAGCGCGACAGAGGAACCGGCTATCACCTTTGGGGCAGAGGATTTACGCACATTAATGTACCCACATGATGATGCGCTGGTTATTATGGCGGACATAGCGGGCTGCATTGTTCACCGTATCTTTGTAGACTCAGGTAGCGCAGTGAATATCTTATATCTGTGTGCCTTCAAAACATGGGAATAGAAGTACATATTGAGCCAACGAATGCCCCTCTGTTTGGGTTCGGGGGAGAAATGGTCATGCCTATAGGTTACGTGGAATTGCTGTTAAATCTCGGCACTGCAGCTGCTGCCAGCAAAACTAGAATGGTGCGCTTCTTGGTGGTAGACATGCCTAAACCATCTTACAATGTAATACTCGGCCGGCCTGCCTTGATGGCGTTCAGGGCGGTAATCTCTATGTTCCACTTAAAGATGAAATTCCCCATCGAGGGGGGAAGAGTGGGAGAAGTCTGTGGTGACCAAACGGCATCGAAGGCGTGTCATGTACAAATGCTTACACATTCTTCAGGGCAAAAAAGGGAAAGAACAACAGAGAGAGCGGATACGCGGAAGAGGGGGAAAGTGGGCGAAGTACATGCCTCGGCAGAGGAGCGTCAGGAATTGGCAGACTTATTAAAGGATAGGGATAGTACAGAGAAGACAGCTCTGGTTTCCACAAGTGATGTTTGTAACATGATCGAGTTATTTCCAGGGAAGGAGGGCTTCCAGACCAAAATCGGGTCTTCCATGAGTGATCAGGTCAGAGAAGAGCTCATTGGGTGTCTGCGGTGAAATGCAGATGTGTTCACATTCAGTACCGCTGATTTGAAGGGAATCGACAGAGGGTTGGCAGAGCACTGCCTTAATGTGGACCCTAGAGTTAAGCCAGTGAAACAGAGAACAAGGAATTTTGGGGCCGAGAAGGACGCTGCAATCAGGGAGCAGGTCCAAGGGTTACTGGAGGCAGGGCACATCGAGGAGGTGCAATATCCAGAATGGATCTCGAATGCTATGATGGTACCAAAGAAAACAAATACTTGGAGGATGTGTGTGGACTTCAGAGACTTGAACACTGCTTGCCCAAAGGACCACTATCCTCTGCCGAGGATTGACCAGCTGGTGGATGCCACTTCGGGATGCGCCTTACTATCTATGATGGACGCATATCAGGGATACCATCAAGTTAAAATGAACAGAGGAGACATTGCCAAAACGGCCTTCGCCGTCTGTTGTGGGGTTTACGTCTGGAGGAGTATGCCGTTTGGCTTGAAAAATGCGGGAGCCACATATCAGCGGATGATGGAAAAAGTCTTCAAAGAACAGCTCTCCAAAAATATCTCATTGTATGTGGATGACATGCTCGTGCGGAGTATCAGGGCGGAGGACCATGTCTCTGACCTGGAGGAAATCTTCACCGTTGTTAGAAAACACCGGCTCATGCTGAATCCAGCGAAGTGCACCTTTGAAGTCACAACAGGGAAATTCTTGGGCTACAAAGTTACTCCCGCAGGGATTGAGGTCAACGCGGAAAAGGTCAAGGCCATCATGGAAATGACACCACCCAGAGGAATCAAGGAAGTGCAGACTCTGAATGGGCGCATCACTGCTCTGAGCAGGTTTATCTCACGGTCGGCAGAGCGTAGCATGCCGTTTTTCAAAATCTTAAGGAAGGGAACTAAATTCTTGTGGACAGCGGAATGCCGAGCGACATTTGAGGATCTCAAAGTGTATCTAGCAAAGCTACTGACTCTGACCAAGCCGGTCCCGGGAGAAACGTTGTATCTATACATTGCAGTGGGGGAAGACGCAATCAGCTCTGTGCTTATCAGAGAGGAGGGAAGTCACCAGAAACCCATCTACTTCGTCAGTCGAATCATCCAGGGTCCTGAGTCGAATTACACAGAAATCGAGAAGGCTGCTCTGGCGGTCATGGTCACGGCAAGAAAGTTGAGACCTTATTTTCTATCACACCGGGTAGTGGTGCGCACTGCTCTACCTTTTAGACAAGTGTTGGGGCGGCCGGATTTGTCGGGAAGAATGGTCAAATAGGCTGTGGAGTTGGGGGAATATGATGTGGAGTACGAGCTGAGAACGGCGATCAAAGCACAAGCTTTAGCAGATTTCATACAAGAAACAACTCGCCGTCCTTTGCCAGAGTTTTGGGTTGCTTTCGTGGACGGATCAGTAACGAAGGAGGGGTGTGGAATCGGGGTGTACATCACCTCCCCAGGTTATGGGACATATCAGTTCGCCATCAAATTCACCTGCCGGCTGTCCAACAATGAGGCTGAATATGAGGCTGTGGTCAGAGGGGCGCATATTCTGTCGGAACTCAAGGCCGAATGTGTCATCATCAAGACAGACTCCCAGTTAGTAGCTCAACAGTTGTCAGGAGCCTATAATGTCAAAGATCAGCGGATGAAGGTGTATCATTGCAAAATCAGCGAGATGAAAAAAAAGTTCATGGAATTTAAGATCGAGCAGATTTCTCGGGACGAAAACACAAAAGCGGACTTATTGGCACGCATGGCCAGTGCAGTAGAGCAAACGTGGAATGACGAGATCATTTTACTTTGTGATACCAGAGAGATGGGGACTTCACAGGTCTTCTCCGTGGAGATCAGGGATGACTGGCGGGCTCCAATTATACACTTCCTCAAGACAGGGGAGCGGTTGAACAGAGAATCTAATCAGAGGGCCCGATACAAAAATTATTGCTTGCTTAATGACCAACTCTACAAACGATCCTTTACTCAGCCTTTACTAAAATGCTTATTGCCAGAGGAAGCTAACTTTGCTTTAAACGAAGTTCATGCAGGTTGCTGTGGTGGTCACACGGGATTCCGGGACCTTGTACGCAAAATCATTCGGGCAGGGTTCTACTGGCCTAACATCAACAAAGACGCGAGAGAGTTCGTCCGCAAGTGTGAGGTTTGCCAGAGACATGCCGGGAGAATCAACATTCCAGGGGAACCTATGGGCGTTATGTACGCTGCATGTCCATTCGACAAGTGGGGCATCGACATAGTCGGGAAACTGCCAACAGCGCCAGGGGGCAAATGCTTTCTCCTTGTAGCGGTGGACTACTTCTCTAAGTGGGTCGAGGCTGAAGCCGTGGGGAAAATCGATGAGGTGACTGTGGAGCGCTTCATTTGGCGGAATATATGCTGCAGATTTGGCGTGCCCAGGATCATCGTGTCGGACAACGGAACCCAATTTACTGGGCAGCGGATTGCGGATTTATGTGACCGGATGGACATCACCCAACGATTCGTCTCGGTGGTTCATCCACAAGCGAACGGACAAGTGGAGTTGGCCAACAGGACAATATGCGAAGGGATTAAAAAGAGGCTGAATCAAAGCAGAGGCAAGTGGGTCGAGGAGTTGGACACGGTACTTTGGGCTTACCGCACTAGCCCGAAGACAGCCACTGGCGAAGCACCATTCACTCTGGTGTATGGATCTAATGCGGTGATACCAGCAGAGGCAAGGTTGGAGTCGTATCGGATTACAACCTACAACACTAAGCACAATGCCGAACTCCGCCGAGCAGAGTTGGATTTGGTGGAAGCACAGAGGGATGAAGCCCGGGTCAGAGCGGCAAAGTACAAGAGTATTATCAAGGCAGGATATGACAAGAGGGTCAGAGCGAGGAAATTATCCAAGGGCGACCTAGTCCTTAAGCGAGCTGATGCATTAAAGGCAGTGGGCAAGTTTGAAGCTAATTGGGAAGGCCCGTTCATCATCACAGAGGTCTTGGGTGGCGGAGCGTACATATTGTCAGATCCAGACGGCAGAGCTCTCCCTAGGCCGTGGAATATCAACACTCTCAAAAAGTTCTATGTATAACTGCTACTCAGCAGAAATGTTGAAATTGTAGACCGAATACTCTTTTTCCCCACAGGGGTTTTAACGAGGTTCGGGGCCATGATATCAATAAAATTGGATACGTGGTTCTAGGGAATTTCCCGGTGTTGTCTCGTGCATTTTTCATTATCGTTGTTTCACATTGCATATTTTACTTAACATGTTCATGCAGAGGCATTGCACATGTCACCAGAGGGGGGAGTAGGGTGTATACCCGTAGTCCCCAATTTACAAATTCAAAAATTACTTCTAAGCAAGTCAAGGGAAAAGCAGAGGGATGCTATCGTAAGCCGCGAAAGTTGGTTGCAGGGTCTTCCATGCTCCGCGCAGAGGGATCATGCTGCGACCAGAGCAGAGGGATGCTATCGTAAGCCGCAAAAGTTGGTCGTGCCATCCGGGCCTTGCATGCTCCGCGCAGAGGGATGCTATCGTAAGCCGCAAAAGTTGGTTGCACCCCCAGGGTCTTATATGCTCCGCGCAGAGGTATCATGCTGCCACCAGAGCAGAGGGATGCTATCGTAAGCCGCAAAAGTTGGTCGTGCCATCCGGGCCTTCCATGCTCCGCGCAGAGGGATGCTATCGTAAGCCGCGAAAGTTGGTCGCGCCATCCGGGCCTTCCATGCTCCGCGCAGAGGTTACTACTTAATCGTAAGCCGCGAAAGTTGGTTGCGCCAGCCAGGCCTTCCATGCTCCGCGCAGAGTGTTCTCTTAACCGTAAGCCACAAAAGTTGGTTGCACCCCCCGGGTCTTCCATGCTCCGTGCAGGGTGTTCTCTTAATCGTAAGCCGCGAAAGTTGGTTGCACCCCCCGGGTCCTCCATGCTCCGCGCAGAGGGTTACTACTTAATCGTAAGCCGCGAAAGTTGGTCGCGCCGGACAGGCCCTCCATGCTATGCGCAGAGTGTTCTCTTAACCGTAAGCCACGAAAGTTGGTTGCACCCCCCGGGTCCTCCATGCTCCGTGCAGGGTGTTCTTTTAATCGTAAGCCGCGAAAGTTGGTTGCACCCCCCGGGTCCTCCATGCTCCGCGCAGAGGGTTACTGCTAAATCGTAAGCCGCGAAAGTTGGTTGCGCCGGCCAGGCCCTCCATGCTCCGCGCAGAGTGTTCTCTTAACCGTAAGCCACGAAAGTTGGTTACACCCCCCGGGTCTTCCATGCTCCGTGCAGGGTGTTCTTTTAATCGTAAGCCGCAAAAGTTGGTTGCACCCCCCGGGTCCTCCATACTCCGCGCAGAGGGTTACTATTTAATCGTAAGCCGCGAAAGTTGGTTACACCCCCCGGGTCCTCCATGCTCCGCGCAGAGTGCTCAAGCTTGGATGGAAAGCAGCAAAGGAATGCTTGGATGAGAAGCAACAACAAAATCCTCGCCAGAGGAGTCAGCAAAATCCTCGCCAGAGGAGTCAGCAAAATCCTCGCCAGAGGAGTCAGCAGAATCCTCGCCAGAGGAGCCAGCAAAATCCTCGCCAGAGGAGCCAGCAAAATCCTCGCCAGAGGAGTCAGCAAAATCCTCGCCAGAGGAGTCAGCAAAATCCTCGCCAGAGGAGTCAGCAGAATCCTCGCCAGAGGAGCCAGCGAAATCCCCGCCAGAAGATTCAGCAAAATCCTTGCCAGAGGAGTCAGCTAAATCCTCAAAACAGGAGTCAGAGAGATCCAGAGGGGAAGATCAGAGAAACGCCTGGAACAAGCACAGCGGGCCAAACCAAAGACATTCCCAGCAGATGAACCGCAAAGACTTCAACAAAAACAGAAATCATACCCTACTTCACAAAAATATACATCATAGCAGGAGATCTGGAATGCGAGCTCAATATCAACAAGCAGCAAAATTAACATCAAACATGAAGGAAAGCAAGATCAGCACAGAAAATCTAAAGGCGAGGCAAGCATGGAAGAAATTCCATTCAAAAATGCCAAAGAGGCAAGCTATACATCGAACACCAGAGTTTTTACAAATTAAAAAGCTTCAAAAATGCCAAAAAGAGACAGAGGGGAGATCGGGGACATCAAGAGGGCGGAACGGAGGAGTCTTGAGCAGGAGCAGAGGAAGCTAGAGCTGAGGCAGAGGAAACCGGAGGAGGGACAACACTTGCAGCGACCTGGCCAGAAGAGGCTCCCTCTGTAAACACCTGCAATGGGCCAGCATCCCTCACCTTAGGGAGACGGGCTTCCACGCCCAAAAGCTTCACAGCTTCTTGCACATATGATTTTTCGTCTCTGTATAGGGTAAAAAGCTGATCCACCGCGGAGGAAGAGGAAGCAGAATCATCGAAGGATGAAGACGCTAGACCAGAGGGCAGAGAAGGCTCCATGCTATACTGGGAAAATGTCCGGGTGCTGTTACCAGTTGGATCCCGCAGCCGGTTCACGAAGCCCACCAGGGAAGCAGTGAAGGCAGACATATACAGTGGAGCAGCAGGCAATGCGTCAGACCCGACCCTAAAGGCAAAGAAGGGAAGGGCCCTATCCAATACTGGATACCACCACGCCGGTTTCTTCGGGGAAGCCTCAGTGATCCCCATCAGCTTGTTCACGTCTTCATCCTTGATGTTCTCCATCAAGGCCGGCAGGTTCAGGGCATCAATTTGCTCCGGGGCCGCCCCCGCCATCTCCAACGCCTTTGTGGCGGACTGCTTTATGACATAGACGAAGAGGGGCCCGAAGTCTTCTAGATACTCTGGAGTTTGCTTAAAGGCCGCCAAGGTGCCCTCCAACATCATCCACAGGAAGTGCTGGCCTTGTGGAGACAAGAAATACTCTAGACGTTGGTCCCGTGCCCCCAGGACATAACCACGATGCTGAGCCTCCACGCAAGTTTTCCTCCAGCCACGGTTGGCCTCCTTATAGTCATCCTCATACCTCGCCTTGAATTTGGCAAGGCTCTCGTGACTCTCCTTCGTCACCCTCGCCAGTTCAGAGGTCAAGGAGGCCTTCTCCACCTCTACCTGGGCCAGCTGAGCCTTTAACTCGGTAACCTCCGCCTCAGCTTTGCTGAGACGCTCTACCACGCCGGCCACGTCATCATCACGCTTGGCCACCACCGCCTGCTCCTTTTCCCTCTCTTTCTCCAATGCATCATAATCTTGGATGCACTGGATGGCCCCCCAGAGTCGGGACTCCATCTGCAAGAAGTAAAGTGAATAATGTTAAACCAGAGAAATGGTTTTTTGCCAGAAAAATCAAGAGGTTAGTAATTTAATCTACAAACAAAAAATACAAAGTGCAGGATACCTGAAGAGCCAACTGACCAAGATGGCTGGTCTGAGTCTCTCGTTGCAGTTTCCCCACCACCTCCTTGTCCTTCGGATGGACACGGGCAGATAGGGCTTCAACAAACTGTTGCCCCGATAGACGTGCAACCGGACCAGGGACAGTCACCTCTGTCTCCTCAGCAGGAGGGGCTACAACCTTGCCTTTACCCTTTTTGGCGGCTCCTCCCCCACTAGCAGATTTCTTCGCAGGCTCCACAGACTTACCAGCCTTCTTCAGGCTCTCCTGTTTCTCTTTTTCGCCAAAGGAGATTAGACTCCTCTTCCTCTTCTTTATGGTGTCCTGGGCCGAGTCTGGGGAGGGGACTTCATCAGTAATGTCCACAACAGGGACATCTCCTTCACCAGCACCGGATACCCCACCGGTGCCAGAACGTCTGCGTCTGTGAACAAGACCACCAATATCAACTTCCGGATCCTCCAGACTGAATGTGCCCAAGACCTCCATTTCTTTTCCCTTACCAGGGCGAGAGCCTTGGGGGGAGGTGATCATCTCTGGGATCTCTGACACCAGAAGAGGGGTGTCCACCTCGGGTCCGGTTGGTTGTTCTGAAGGGCCCGTACGGGAAGCAGAGCCTCCCGAGCCACGTTCCCCGCTGCGAGTGGGAGAAACAGCGGCAGCTAGATTGAGCCCACATTTGGTCCTCCAAACCATGTCTACAAACAAAAATTCTACACTGTTAGAATCGGGGTAACAAAAATTAATATATTTTCTAACACATATTTTTTACCTATTGATTTCTTTGGATACAGGGGAAATAAGCCATTAGCTGCCAGAACCGAATTGCTTTCGGCAAGGTATCTACAGGGTAAGGGATCAACATCATTCATGGCATTGAGTCGGGCTATAACCCCCAGGTCAAACTTAGAGGGAGCGCTTAGAGAAGCTGGCTTATAGGTGGTCCAAGGGCTGTGCCATTCCAGCTCCAGAGCGCCATGATCGCGCCAGGAGCCAATAAGGCTGCGAACATAACAGTATTGAAATAAAAAAATTTTGTCAAAAGAATTCAAGGAAGAAAGGAAGGTGGTGGGATATTTCTGAAGACCGGCAAAACTATACAGGGGACTGCCCTGCATACGGAGAGACTGGGTCTGACAGAACAATTTGGCGGTGTCTCTGACACCGTGGGCGCGACATAGAATATGGAAGGCATATAACCTCCGGATGGCAGAGGGGGTGATTTGATAGAAGGGGATGCGGTAATGGTTGCAGACATCAACCAGGAGAGTAGGGGGAGGAAGCCTTAGGCCAGCATCTATCTGGGCTTGCCAGATGGCCACGGTTTTATGATCACGAATTTTTTCTGGGGGTGTAGAGGCTTTGGAGAAGGCTATGAATTTTAAGCCTTCGGGACTACGACATTTGCTCCTCATCTTTTCCATCGCCGCGACACTGAGGCGAGATTCGGGAACAGGCTTCGGAGGTTGGAGTGCCTTTTTAGTTCTCTTTTTAGGCCTGGTAGAACTTGGAGTAGCCGGAGAATCATATGAGGCGGAGGGGGAAGGAAGGTTTTCGAGATCCTGGGGCTAGGGGGAGGAAGAGGAAGAACCCTGGGGAGAGGGAGAGGGCGACCGCGAGGGGTGGGGAACGGAAGTGGAGGCCATTGTCAGAATCTTCAAAACCTAGGGTTTCTAACACGCTCAATCAGAGCACCAACAATTATGCAACTACACTACAACTAATTACAGATACCAGGAAAGGGAACACGCAAGTTACCTAAGGTCGGGAGTTCTTTAAAGTCGACGGATGGGGCTGGAACGGTAGGGTCGCAAGAAAATCACCGGAACAGTAAGAAGGAGATCCCCGAAACTTAGAGAAGAAAATGAGGAAGGGCGGAAACAGAATGAAGAAGATGAAGGAATAGGAATTCAAAACTGACTATGTAACGTACGCGGGCAGCTATCGGTATACGGGATGAACGACGCGTGGCCCTAAAAAGCAATCGACGGTCGAGGATTTCTACGGGGAGGCGAAAGGACGCGAAGGCTGAAAAAGTAACCTCGGGATACGGAAAAAGCACTGTAGGAGGGGAGTAGCAAACAAAAAATTCCAAGGAAAAATTTACAGGGCTTATCTTTGCTTTCTTACAAAATTAAAACCCTTATGTCTTCATGATTTATAGGGATCAAGGAAAACAGCGCAGCGCTGGCTTCAACAATACCTCGCTGGTTGAACACGAAGAATACCCGGTCCAACCAGACTAGAGGGGGGAGTAGTTGATGAGGAGTAATATTTGTGGAGCGGAGGAATCTCTTCGTCAGTGGAGCCACGGGGAGCAGTGAGGTAGATTTCATCAAAAGAATCGTACTCGCTGGAAGAACCATCCTCGCCAGAGGAATCATATTCGCCAGAGGAACCATCCTCGCCAGAGGAACCATCCTCACCAGAGGAATCATACTCACCAGAGGAACCATCCTCACCAGAGGAGTCTCGTCCACCAGAGAAGTCATTTTCGCCAGAGGAGTCTCGTCCACCAGAAAAGTCATTTTTGTCAGAGGAGTCTCGGCCACCAGAGAAGTCACTTTCGCCAGAGGAGTCTCGTCCACCAGAGAAGTCATTTTCGCCAGAGGAGTCTCGCCCACCAGAGAAGTCATTTTCACCAGAGGGAAACAATAAAAGCGCGGTGAAATCTCCTGCGTAGAGACGAATTTCCTATAATACCCTCGACCACGCAGGGCGCATGCGTATATGCCGATTTTACTATTTTGCCCTCCCATGTAATCTATAAATAAGCCTTGAGTTCGTGCATTGTAGACTACGTTATCTCAAATTCTCAATACAGCAGTAGTTTTCTCTTGAGTTTCTGAATTCCGATTGTGTTCTTTGTCTCTTCCGTTCAACCACACTAGGTATAGTCTACGTTCCTTACTCCTTAGTCTAGGTGTTGGTTCCTTGTTTCACCAACCACTTATAAATTAGAACAGAAAAATAAAAACAAATAAAAAACCTGAAGTACTATAAAGTCTTATCGGAAATATTAAAGCAACTTCTTATTAGTCCCCGGCAACGGCGCCAAAAAGTTGATCACTATTTTATTAGCAATAAAAATACCGCAACTAACACGGTGTAATCGTAGTATAAACAGCAATCGAGTATCGTATCCACAGGGACTGACACAACGAAACAACTTTAGCTATCCCTTAAACAGCACGTAGAAAAATCAAATATTAAACACAGCTGAGCCTAGGGTAATAAATTCATTAACTAAATCTACGCAATTAATCTATTAATCCTATGTACCAGTTTAATCCAGTTATGATGAGAGATCACTTAATTAATCAATTACTCTCGCTAGAGCAGCAATGATCGTAGATTAGTAATTTCTCTATCTCCGCTAGGTCTCAAGAAAATCTATTAACTCCCAACAGCTCTTAAGAATAGCTCCCTATGAACCACCTATCTCCGCTAGGTCTCAAGGTTAAAATCATATCATACATTCCTGAATCCGCTAAACAGTTATGTTCGTTAGGTCTCAAACCGAATAGCTACACATGCTATTGATCAGATAATTCACAAGAAAATAAGCACCAGGAATTATGAATCATAAACTGGAAGGCACAAAGGTATTAACAAATAAATCACATAAATTTAATCAACTATTTACAAACCCTAGAATCAGCTAAACGTAACTAGCCAGACATAATGAAATAAAACATAAACATAATTAATAAGAACGCAATTGGAAAAACTGAATTATATAAAAACCGAATAAGAACAATTGTAGCGACTTGAATCTTCAATCTTGATCCAAGCGTTGAAAACTGGAAAATAAATGTAAAGCTAAAGCTATAATGCTAGAATGTAATGTGTGGAACCCTAGATAGGTCAAAAGAGGACCTATTTATAGTCTTAGGGTAAAACCAAAGTTCGAAATCGAAAATAACTCGAAAAACCGGATAAACCCGCGCTCAACACCGGTTCGGCGGTCAACACGTTGACCGCCGAAATTCCTTCTTGAAACTCGGCGACCGCCGATGTATAAAAACCAAGCACAAAATTCGTCCAGAGAGTTTGGCGGCCAACTTGGCGTCTGCCGAATTGGTCGCCGAAATTACTCTCCACATCGCCAAACTCGGCGGTCAACGACGTTTGACCGCCGAAATCCATCTTTCTCGCCCCGACTTCAGAATCTTCATCTTTTCTCGATTTTCAGGCTCTATTATCTCAAAACTCTTCTCTTAAGCATATTTTTTACTATCCATGCTCTAATACCACTCATTCCTGCATCAAAATAGCCAAAACTACACCGACCGTGAAATCATAAAAGAATATGCAATGAATTCCAAACAATAATAAAACGGGCGTAAAATCGACTTAAACCGCAGAATATAAACCGTATAAACAATGCAAAATGAGTGTTTATCAATCATCCGTTGTGACCTCTTCCACAGCACATTTCCTGAAGTCTTCCCTATCAATGCAACAATCCGAAGTGTTGGTCAAAGTAGCATCTTGTGATCGATCCAAAGGCTCATTCACAAGAATTTTTTCAAGAAAGTCCGGGCCCGAGAGTTGCTGGTGTCGCTGATCCTCTTGTGTATGCGTAAAAACCTCAAAAGAACTCCCATGGTAATTTAGAACTTTATTACTTTGTTGAGACCTCTGTCCCCCCACAGTTTGCCATTATAACTCCTTATTCTTAGTCTCGTTGGATTGCTTCTGAGCATGCACCTACGTATCCTTCGCCAACCCATCGTGTTTATCATCCACCGCCCCCTCCTTTAGGATTTTACGGCATTTGTCTATCGAGTGCCCAATAATTTTGCAACGCGGGCAGAAAGAAGGAAAATTCTCAAAGCTGAACTCCACAGAGAAGGAGCAATCACCACCATCAACAATCAAAGTTTCGAGAATATATTGGGTCAAGTCCATCTCAACAAGAACACGCACAAACTGCCTCGACACTCAAAGAAGCCACATCCATTCAAAGAGGTTGTCCCAGACTTCCAACTATGCCCGCAATGACTTTCGGGTGCCAATATTCCACCGGCAAATAACAAAAACCTGAGCAAACAAAGACGTTGCTTTTTAAGGGTTAAAATTCCTAACCCAATCACGAATCATCAATTATCCAGAAGTAAGCTCCCAAGATGGGCTAGCGTTAACCAAGGATTTATCCTCAAGGTTCTAGAATTTCAGCGTGTAGTAACCTTTGCCCATCGGCATAAGAGTTCAGGCTGCCTTCGGCTTCCATAATTTTTGCGACTCCGCCTTAAGTTCAAGGGAAGATCATTGCTTGTCTCCCTTACTGAGAAGCAACCGGCCAATAAGAGCAAATTTAAAGTGTGAAACCTGTTTCAAGTAAAGCTCATGAGGAATAGTAATAGAAGCCGACTCCCCATGTTTAATCGCCTTCAGAGCATAGAACCTGTGGAGAGGAATATCCGGTCTACGCTAGGGCCTGGGCGCAACCTTATCAGCGTAAGAAATCACCGGAGGAACGTAATCCGCCTTCTTATTAACAAGCGTGCCATCAGTAACCTTCTCAGGGATGGGTTTCAGCCTTGAAGGCTAGCGTCCTTCACCGTCGACGACGCACCGTCTAACAACAATTGCTGATCAGATGAAGCAGCAGAGGAGGAGGCCGCATGGTTCTCTCCCACACCAAGAGAGACAGTCGGAGGAACAACCGCTAGGGTTTGAGTACGACCAGAAGAACGAGGATTTCCATCAAAGGTTGAGGAGATATTTGGTAGATTGAGTCCACCTCTATCCGGAGAAACGTGGTGTATGCCGGCGGCCATGTCCGGCGAACAACAAACGGCTCAAAAGCTAGGTTTTAGAAGTAGGGTTTTTCGTCATGCTTTCTATGTTTATAAAAAGACCAAAATCTTAATCAATATAAATAATAACAACTATGTATGCCTCTATAAAAGATTGTGAAACAAAATTTTATTTCAAAGTTCTTTTTTCTTAGATTTAAATAAATACATAGAATCAAATGATAACTTTCGTTATACGACTTTCAAAGTTAATTCACATTATCTATATATATATAGGGTGTGGTTCTAGAGAGAACTACAT
The DNA here is from genome assembly GCF_028751815.1 of Salvia miltiorrhiza. Taxonomy (NCBI): domain Eukaryota; kingdom Viridiplantae; phylum Streptophyta; class Magnoliopsida; order Lamiales; family Lamiaceae; genus Salvia; species Salvia miltiorrhiza. Next base: position 14,208,807 of record NC_080390.1, on the reverse strand, counting down.
TATTTGTGAGAACGTGAGAACCATCAGATCTAATGCATTCACTGTTAAAATTAATGCACTCAAAAAAATAAAAAAATTGCTCCCTTCAGGATTCGAACCCAAGATCTGCATTCATCCAACAAGATGATACATCCACAGTAGATCTTGATAATCGAATGGTTGAAAATGGTTCTCCGTTCTTTTTTTATTTATGGTTCTTTCTTGAACCTCTCCCTATATATATATATATATATATATATATATATATATATATATATATGGAGAAAGGATCAACGAAGAATGCTAAGTACTGAACGAAACAACAAAAACTGAATAAGTCAATAAATTAATTTACTGAATATGCCAATAATTTTACTGAACGGACAATGTGCGTGTTTATTCAATAAATGTCTATTCGTGCGGTCACGTGATTTGTTCGGTAAAGTTATTAACTTATTCAGAACGAAATATATTTACTTCTTAGATCTCAACCATATATATATATATATATATATATAGGGGCGCGCTCCAGTGAGACCCCCTATTTTTCGTGTAACATGAGTACAATGAATAAGACATATAATACTAATGAACGAAACGTATATCTAATGAACAAGATGTATATACTGATGAAAAATAAAATTTAAAAAATCCGTAATGAATAAGACATATATACTGATGAACAGGGCCGTATCTACTGATGAACAATGCAGTATATACTGATGAATAACAAAACTTAAAATATTCTGCTCCCTCCAGGATTCGAACCCTGCGAAAAAAAATCACCCTCCAGATACAATATCAGCCATAGGATTGATAAAATAAACGCACCAGATCGTGCCCTAGATCTCACTAAAATTAGGGGGTCTCATTGGGTCTCACTAGAGCGCGCCCCTATATATATATCATATAACTTATTCAGAACGAAATATATTCAATAAAAAAATTAGAAACAATTTTATTTATTTATTTACTCTACTCTAGATTATACAATTTCTTTCTTGTTATTATTTTTTTATTGATACAATTTATCACATTTTCATAGTTTTTACCTTGTAGATCTTACTTTAATTGAATTTATAGCTTAGTACTATCCCATATGACCAGTATATTTAATGAAATGTTCACTAAATGTATATACAATATTTAATTGTATGTTTAATGAAACATATAATCACATATTTTTGTCTAAAATGATAATAAAATATTTTCAGAGAGTATATATACAATAACGGGTAAATAAAATCTTTTATATGACTGAAGAAGTATCAACTGATACGGAAAAATTTAGACTGAAGGACAACATTCAAAGCTAGTTTCTGTCAAAACTTGAGTTTAGACTGATACTGAAATGACTTCAGTATTTTGATTTCAGTTAAGCACAATGCTTTAATTGATAATCCACGTAAGGCTTCAGTCTAGTATTTTGAAATCAGATAAGTGTTATGAATCTTACTGACTATCCAAGGATTTGTCAGTTAGACTAATAACACCAGCAGCGGAAAATAAACTTAAGAAAAAACCTTTGTGTTAACCACTTTGTCAGATTTTAGGTTTCTCTTTTCAGTTTATCAGTTTCAGTGAGATAAAGAGTTTGTGCACAAGTAAGAAAGGTAAATACTGAAAGCGATAAACAACACGAGATTTTTACGTGGTTCGGAATAAGTTCCTACGTCCACGGTCAATTGATCACACTAACAATCACTCTGGGCTTGTGCTTACGGGTGCACAGCAAACCTTCAACTGAAACAAAGTTCCAGTGCCAATACTCTGTATTGGACTTCTCGTCACCTTCTCAGCTCGCAGTTGCAGAGACTACACTTGTCTTGCTTGCGGGGGCTAAGAACTCTTAAGTTCAGACCACTGTCTCGAACTCTCTCTCTCTCAAACTCTCTTTTCGCTCGATTGAAAAAGAGTTCGAAATACCAACTAGATTAAAGAGAACAGGCTCTCTGTAATCAAAGACTTAGGCTAGGGATTTTACAAGGGATTTGCCTAAGGGTGTAAGAGAATTTGGGTAATCAGTAAACTGATTTGGACTTTGGATATTCTTTTGTTCGATTCAAACTTTGGATAATAGAGAAATAAATTGAGTTGCAATTTTGGCAGTGGATCAGCTTGAGCGTTTGAATCGGTGAAGATTGAAGATGATCCTTGAGCTCTATTTATAGGCAAAGTCTTGAATAGACCCGTTCGCAAGATGGTCTTCAAGAATTTCGGCCGTTGTGAGATAGATTTAAATTTTGGCTGAGGCTTCAATCTTCAAAGTTCCTGATTTGGTGAGGAATGGCGTCTCTATGTGCAGGAGCATGGTGCTTCTGAAAAGTTAGCACCAAAAAGGAATGCTCTGCTCAGGAAAGGACGGTCTTCAATATCTCTGCATTTAATGTTGCTCTACTTGGTGTGTACGTGGCTTCCTTTTAACTTAAGATGTTCATTCCGAGGAAGAATGTCAATTGATACTCGACTTATGTATCAGTCCGCTAAATTCACGTGGCCAACATTAGTTATTCAGTTATAAACTGAATCTCCATTGAAGTCTTCGTTCATTAAATACTTTGGTTTTTAACTTTAGTCTTTTCAGATGCATCATCAATCGAACAATCTTCAGTGTTCAGACTTCAGTCTGCCGGTCTTCAGTCTTCAGATCTTCAATCTAACTAGATAACTGAACTCTAACACTTGAGTTCGAAAAGTTCTAGCGATCATCAGTCGAACAATCTTAAGTCTTCAGACTTCAGTCCGCCGGTCTTCAGTCTTCAAATCTTCAGTTTAACTAGATAACTGAACTCTAACACTTGAGTTCGAAAAGCTCTAGTCTACTGAAAAGAAAATCTAAGGGTGATGATGTATAGGTTTATCAACGTCGTAAAAACTAGTAAGTGAGTAAAAGATTAAAACCTGAAGTGCAAAACTAGATAATCACTCGACTGTTCTTTAGTGAACCCACTTTTTCAATATATTGATTTTTTGGGAGTACAAGTACAAGGTGATAAAAACTAGAAAATTGGATCCTCCTTCCTATTACAGATTCAATATTTATAAGTAATGAAAGTAAAGGGGTACAAATGTATTTTCTTCCTTCACATATACTCAGCAGGTACGACACACTTCCGGTGTCATTATCGTAGTTGATTGTCCTTGCTTTAACGGCCTTACAGCTTTTGCCTTTATCAGAAGGTAGTTGAGATTCCATCCTGCGTCGGCCTCTTGGCTGCGCGGGTATCTTTGATTGGCTGCGCCGCCCTCTTGGCTGCGCGGGTATCTTTGGTTGGCTGCGCCGGCCTCTTAGTTGTGCCCGTATCTTCGGTTGTCCGCTCAGGCACTTCGGCTACACGGGTGTCTTTGTGCGGCTATACAAGTATCTTTGTTCTTTTACCTGCGCTGTTAGTCTTCCAATTTGTGCGGTAATCGTTATAATAACAGTAATAAATGCTTGTAAAATGTGAAGTGTAAATCAGATTTTGCGCTGATGAGGATCTTATCCCTCATCAGCTACTCCCCCTAGTCTACGAAAAGAGGTAGATTTTTAAGTGAATTTTTGTAGACGGGAAATTCTTGCTCTGGTATACGCAAGGATGATCAACGCAGGATAGGATGTTTAAGAGTCTGCGCAAGAGGGGATGTTTAAGGGCCTACGTAGGCACCATCCCATCGCATTAAATGCAGTCTGACATATTTGAGTATCCGTCTTGTCTTCCCACATTTTTGTCTATTAGTCTGACTGAATCTCGGCCTTCCATTTATAACCGCCCATCTGAGGCGTGATCTCAGCCGTCGCTTTCCCATTATGCGATTCCCAACCCTAATCATTACCTTTCCCCCCACTTTCGATTCGAATCCCCCCTATAAATAACCATATCCGTCTTCAAATTTCTCTCTTCTTCTTTCCGTCATTAACGATCCTTGAAAGTTTTTCTTGACTCCCGATTACTCTTCACTGCTTCAAGTTTTTTTCCATTTCGTCCGATCATCCTCTGTTTAGCAGGTACAAGGCTCATTTTCTCCTTCTCCTCCTTCGGTCTCTGTAGATTTTTTGTTAGTGTTTGCAGCTGTTACGTATACATATTTCATGATGACCACCGTCGGAGCCCGCCAACAACAGCAAAATCGGGACGACGACATAATTTGTCATGGGAATTCATTTCCCCAATCTACCCTTTCAACCTCGCAAATGCAAGTGATGCGGCAGCTCTTGCGAATATCTCCGGAGGACCCAAAAATAAAACTTAGACTCCAGCGTCCTTCCAATGACATGCCGGATGGTGATGGGAGTTGGTCTCCCTATACTATTCCCCTTTGGGCTGCGTAGGTCAAGGCAGGGCTACGCTTGCCCCCTTCTAAATTTATCTTAGATGTGTGTAAACGTTTTAGTGTTCTTTTTTTCCAGCTTTCTCTTTCCTCAATCCGTTGAGCCCATATTCTTCACATCCTCTGCGCTGTCAATGACTATCGTGACAGCGCAGCCCTTTTCCACAAAACCCATATTATTAAGAGAACTGGTTGCCACTATAACTTTACTTCAAAATCCAGTAGCAATATGAAATTTCTGTTGGGGTTGAACTCTATGGTCAAAAAATTTAATGATAAGTATTTATTTGCCCAAGTCAGGGAGGGTACCTGGGAAGAGTATATGGATTCGATAGAAGTCAAATGGCACCGCCTTAAGCATATTGTTTCTTTAAACAAAAGCGTGTGAGCAACATAGAATTTCGTTTGATTGAATGTCTGATGAGCCAAAGTTTGTGCTCTGTTTTCGTGTTTGTTTTAGGTCTAGATCGAGTCTTTTCCTTTTATTTTATGTTGTTTGGTCGCCTGGGAGGGCGTAGTTCTTTGGCAGGACCCGCTTGTGGGCAAAAGGTGCTTTAGGGGTCAAAACTGCTGTCACCTTCCGTGAAAGAAGCATGTGCCGAAAGCAAGGGGGATTCGTAGGCAAAACCATCCCTTATGCCCATAGGTACCGCACGGAAGCTGACAGGCATGAGAAGGAGAACAGGGAAGGAAGTCGGAAGCACAGCAGACGGGCAAGGCAGGACTGTGGAGTAGGCGCTTGATATGGGCCGAAGGCGGCAGCATCCAAGAAGTGACTGATAAGGCTAAACCTCTGCGTTATCCGAAAGAAAAGAAATCTTCAAGATACTAGGTCTGAAAGTGGATAGGATCTCCATGCCTTGCATGGATCAGGCCGCAACAACATGGGCTGGGCCTTTTGTTGCCCTAGTCGTGCCTATATATACCCGAAGAGCTTTCGAAGCCAAGGGTGTTGAAGAACCGGCTGTTGTGCACTTTGTTTACGTGCTTTTGGAGTTCAAGCTTGCCCAGGCTGTGGGCGTAGTCTAGATTACATTGCTTATGTTCTTTGCGGCACTTTTTGGCCGTAAGCACTGACTCATCCAAAAACACCTAGCGGATGGACTCGAATTTATATGAGGTCGTCCTAGGGCGGTAAGGTGACTCAAGTCGTCTCACACGGAAGGCTTAGCAGGGCTTTAATTGTATTACTCACTCGAACGGAAAAGAAACCTAAACACTCTAATCGGGTAGTTGGGTCTGGCACTGTCTCACACTCTATCACCAAGACGTAAATGAAAGGAAGCAATAAACAACAACTAAGCAGTAGAGATATAATAACTAGGAACAACGTGATTGAACATTAAGCATATTAACTAGGGTTTCAATCAAGCACTCTAACCAAACGAACATAAACTCATGAATCATCAATGATTAATCACTACCTAGGCATGAAACTAAATCGAGCATCAATTCAATATCAAAGAAAGCTTAAATCACCATAAAAGAAAGTACTAAACATTCATCACTAAGAGAAATCCGTAGGCAACAATAACGAAGCAACGATTCACGTAATTTATCAAGATTCAATAACAACAATCTCAAATCATCTCATTCATCAAAAGCATAAACGAAGGAATTCAAATAACCAAGGATTCAAATAAACTAAGAAATTAAAGTGAGTTCTTACAAAAACGTAGTGATCTGATAAAACTAATTCGGTGAATGTTGATTGACATCAAAAGCGATCCAATGATTCCAAAAGCTAAAGTAAATGTTTAGAAACTCCAAAAACCATAGAAAAGTGTGGAAATTCGCCCTAGAGGCTGCTGTGTTCGAAGGTGTGAAGAAAAACCCTAAAAATGGGTTTTAAACCAAAAATCCGTAACTGCCAGAAATACGCAGTAGGCGGCCGCCTAGAAGTAGGCGGTGGCCTAGAAGTAGGCGGTGGCCGCAGAAAGTAGGCGGCCGCCTACTACCCCTTTCGTAAATCCAAGGTAGGCGAGCGGCGAGGCTAGGCGGGCGCCGTGTGCACGGCGGTGGCCGCAAGAGAAGGCGGCCGCCTACCCGGAGGCGGTGGCCGCAAGAGAAGGCGGCCGCCTATCCGGAGGCGGTGGCCTAGTCTGGCAGCGGCAGCTGTCCCGGTAGTTGCCTCTTGATCCAAAGCTCAAAACTTCACGAAAGACTTCCCACTCCGGAATCCTGTACCAACAAGAAAAAGCAGCAAACAACATTCGAGCAAGGATAAAACGGCACGAAAAAGCACAGAGCATGCTCGAAAGTGTATCACACAGCCCAACAATAACACTTAAAAACAAGGTAAACAAGCACTCTTTTATTTCTTTAAGTATTTTCAGTTTGTTTTTAATCATGTCTTTCGCTTTTGTTATTTACTTTATGTCTAGCTAGTTCTCTATTCTGATTTGGGCAAGATGATTTAAGCATGAACACTTAACTCGAGAGGTCTAATTTGGGCATCATAACTGTACGAGCATATTCCCGATACACTAGGTTTGATTCCAATAAGGTTGTAACAACTTGGTTAATTAATTGATCACTAGTTAACTAGGGAGTTTGGCTGCAAGTAAACTTTGGGCAAAAGGCGAGACACCATCGACCTCCAAAATAGTACAACGAGTGTTGGAGCCGTGACTGCGGTGAAATATCTGCGTAAGAGTCAAGTGGGTCTTTCTAATTCTTAAGGCATTCTGGGCAAAGCACAACTAGGGATAGTTGATTTCCATTAGTTGAACCTTCTAAGGGATCATACACTGAAATGATAGATTGGGCAAGGGGTTTTAGCGTGCGTGACGAGTGACAATAGGGGCGCAACAATTCTTATGCCTATAACCACTGGTATGCGAGTATAGTAATTTATCTTTGCACCAATGATCGAGTGCCTAGTCCATGTTTAGTGATTCAAACCCAAGTCAGGATTGTTTTGTTATTTGATTCATTTACTTTTGTTATTTCAGTTTAGTTGGAAACTCTGTTATGCCCATAAGCATGTTGTGGTCAGAACCCGTCAGAATACAAACCCTTTTTAGTGACACCCTTGCAGGAGGAGTTACTGTTCAGTTCCCTGTGGATTCGACTCTGGACTTACCACTAGCTAGTCTAGTTGTGGGCACAGGATATTTTATTTGTGCGAAGCTCAAACGACGGCTTCGTCAATGTCTGAATGAAGCTCACGAAGGTAAGAAATTTGATGTGGTGAAGTTGGTAACTTCATCTTCGGTGCAAGCCGGCGCAGGATTATTTAAGCGTTACCCAGTGCAGTCAATTGGTATAACCTTCATTTGTTATTTACTTGGACTTTCCTCTTAATTGTTATTGTTTCGTATTTTTCATCTGCACGAGCTTCGGGCAATATTTAATGTTCTGGTCATGTTGCGCAGTCATGTGGAAGGTGACTGAGCATGGAAAGACTCCTTCTTTCATCCATTTTCCTTCCCTTTCTCGGGAGGATTTGGAGGGCACGAGGGTGCCGGTTGGTTCAACTGAGCGAGTGGACCTTGAGTCCCTCAACCCTGGCTAGCTCCGACTGACGGCTGTGCAGGATACGGTTGAGCCTCACCTCATAGATGAGGTTTCTGAGGAAGAGGGGATGCCTTTACGACGCAAAAAATGTTTTGTTCCCTCTGCATCTTCTGAAGGGAAGAACAAAAATAAAAGGAACCTGTTCAGCAAACAGAAGGATAGGATTCCTCCGAGGGTTTTATGATCAGCACTCCAAGATTTAAGCGGCGTAGAGTGTCAGTCCCTGATGGAAGCTCGAACTGCCTCTGTTGATTTGGAAAAATATGACTCCCCGAATGTTGTGAGTTTGCTAACAACTTATGCTTCTCCGTGCATGCGGTATTTATTTTTCTTCTGTTTTTCATGCATTGCTTTATTTGTTTACCCACATGTTTCTTTGAGGTGTTGATTTTAATCATATGTTTGTGTTTTTATGCTGTTCAGGAGAATGTGAGATTTTTGGCTGCCTCACGCCATCTCAAGAGATCTGCAACGGTGCTGAAAGCCAATGAGGACGAGCTAATGGCTACATTGGGTAGATGCACATCTCTAGAAGAGGAGTTGCGCGGGTCAAAAGAGGCTGAGGCTAAGTTACGGGTGGAGCATGATTCTTTGAACTCGAAATGGCTAGGATGGTCAAGGAAAGGGATGAGGCACTGGCTGCGCAGAAGCATGCCCTCACCGAGGAGTTCCGGGGGCAACTGAATAGGATAAAAGAGAGCTTCATTCGGGGCGTTCAAGAGCACTGCGCTCGGTATTTCTTGTTTGCGCAAGGTCAGGAGTTCTTGCGCATCATGCTGGAGGATACTCTAGAAGCCTTCCGCGCGACACTAGAGATCCTTGGAATGTTAACGCCGGGGATGCAATTCTTGGTGGGCGACACTTGTCGTGTCCTATTGGATTTGATCGAGGCTACTCCTGATGAGCGTAGTCGCTACACTCTTGAAGCTATGCTGGACCAGATTGATGACAAAAAACTTGATCAAATCCTGGGCATCGACTCGAATGCCCCGAGATCTCCTGGGTGGTGGCTTCCAGTGCTGGACAAGGCTCTTCACCTCTTCGTGAAGGGCGAGTGTGTGGGTTCTTTACCTAAGCATGAGCTGGTGAGGTTGCCGTTCTTGGATCAGCTCTATAGTTCTTGTCGATCTTCCTGCGGTCATTACCCGGGGAATGGTGTTGTTTGTCGTCCTCTCTGGTGCTTCCACAATGGAGGCTGCTCACCCGAAGGAGACTACACAGGTTGAAGAGCCTGCGTGGGTGGATGCGGTAGCGCAAGAAGAGCAGTCTCGCGAGCAAGCAGTTGAAGGGACGGAGGCGGAGCGGCCTTTGGTTTTTCTTTGTTTCGTGTAAATTTAAGTCAATAGTCCCTATTTTGAACTTGAAGACGTCGTTCATGTTTTTGACTTTTATGTTTATTTTGGTTATCCCTCTTATTTATGAATCATGGATTTGCCATATGTTTATCTCTGTTATCATTGCCTTCTTTGAAACTAAACTTGTGATCCTAAAGTTATTTGTATTGTTGGTTGATATGTATCATTTGGATATCTTGTCTTTCTCCATCCAAAAGGGGGTGATGCCCAACTGTTATCCCTTTATTCGGATTTCACAAGGTCTTTTCCTTGTTCATTTCAATGGTTTAGTTGCACCTTGGTTATAGTTTATTCCTTCAAGAACTGGGGTGTGACAATCTAATCATTAGCTGTGCTGCTCTGGCCATCCGCTGGAGCATGGACCGGCACCGCTGGAGCTGGGGTGGTAGAGGTGTTGGATTTGTATACTGAAAGCAAGAACGTTTTATGCTTGTATACAATGATTCTTGTGTTCACTATTTAATCTCCTATCTGATTGGGTTCATGATTGCATATGTATGTTCTTTATCTCTATATAAGTAGATTATATGGTGTGTTGTAGATCACAGAAGACCGTATAATTGGAATAACCTTAAGAGATATAATATAATCACAGCCGAAATAACTCTAGGACAAGTTATTGGTTTAGGCTGCGGTATAGATGGAAGTAGTTTGTCTTAATTACTTATCTATACTGGTACGTCATAACGTATTGATAGGACCACAGTGAGATGTATTCTTCTATCTGACTTAAGTGAAGAATCAAGATCTCGGTAACTTATATGATCTTAATACTAATAATATTTCAGATATATATGTTGATTCGTTTATCACTTTGATTTACTATGAGCGAGAGTTATATAGTAACTTGAGTACTCTGTATCTTGGGTGATAGCGGTTAATATATGATATTTGATTATCTGTATTAGTACTCGTATCCGTATAGGATAATGACATCCCCTTAAGGAGCTCAATAATGTTTATTGCGTTAAACCCTGCAGGTTGATTAAGTTCAGGCGCAATAATAAGTTTTGAGTGGTACTGCTTAAGGATTACCAAGAGATTAATTAATTAAGGCTGTCAGAGCTATAATTAATTAATGGATGTCGAATATTTTAAATACGAGGATTTAATAAGTCTAAATACAAGCCCCGACTCATCACCGGCAATAAAGGGGTAAGTCAGTATCGGTTCTCTAGTGGAATGAACTGATATTTATAAATTAATTATGGTCTGGGCTGACCATAGATAAATTAATTTATTTGAGGCCCATCTTTATTCCTTGTATCTGGTCCCTGGACTGGCCCAATGTCTCCTAGCCCAAGAAGGGCTAGAAATCGTCCCTGCCCTATAACTGGCGCCCCCTCCCTTTGTTCTGTATTATAAATACAGCTGTCAGCTCTCATGAAACACACACTGATAATTATTAGGGTTTTTGAGAGCAAAGGATGCGCAGGAAACGTAGGGTGATTTCTAGCTTGGGACTTTCATAGCTCGTTGTCCATCCAACGGTGAAAGCTGAGCGGGATACAGTCGAGAAGATCAGAACTCGAGTCTTTCGATGCGATCATCAACGACCTCTGCATCCGCTTCACAAGTAAGTAATTCCTAACACCTATGTGCAGCTGTTAAATTCATAGGAGCATGTTTAAGATTAATCGTTGTATGATAAATTAATAATAACCAAGAAACGATCATCGGGCAAAGCGGAACGTTAATTCAATTTAATATTCCTTCAAGAGGGCTGCGCAGCAGGGAGAGGAGGATGATAAAAGATACTCCTGCCAGGATAGTTCCCATGAGGAGAACAGACAGCATTTTGGCGGAGGCGATCGAGGAGAGGAGTCCGAAAACAGGCACCCACCACCCGGGCGTCTTGGGAGCTTCAGAGTTGATGCCGAGCAACTGGTCAAGCTCTTTGACATTTATCTTGTCAACTATCTCCTGCGGAGTATACCGGCTGCGCTGTTCAGGAAAAGCATCAATGAGGTCCAGCAAAATGAGACAGGCATTCCCCACCAAGAACTTCATACCTGGACCCAATACCCAGAGCACCTCGGGAGTTTGGCAAAAAGCCTCTAACGTCTGTATTAGAACAATGTGCAGAAATTGATGACCCTCCCTTGAGAGAAAGTAACGAATTTTATGTTCATGGATTCCACGGGCAAAAGCTTGGTTCTCCCTCTCTACAATGCCATCTTTCAGCCTGTTCAGACGCTCCCCGAACTCCTCAGACAGAGTATGGTGGAGTGCCTCAAACTTTTCTGCTTTGTTCTTAGTAACCCTTTCCAGCTCAGTACTGAGAGAATCCCTTTCTACCTTCAGCCTAGCATTTTTCGCCCTAGATTGGCAAAGCTCTTCCTCCAGATCAGTGCACTTACCCTGCGCCACCAGAAGATCATTCTCTTTGGTTTGAAGAGTAGCCGCTGCCCTTACCAGATGACAGGAGGCAGCCAGATACCTCACCCTCTCCTGCGCAGTCAAAAACAATTGTCATAAAAGGAATCGATGATTAGCACACTACTATCAAGTAAAACAACACAGAACAAAACAAACAAACAAAATAAACAAAATACTGTCTCAATAGGTAAGCACATGTCGTCGGAAAAATTCATCAACTCCATGGAGTCGAATTTTTGCAGATCCACAGATGCAACCTGGGCCTCCATCTGGGATCGACATTCGGCGTCGGTCAAGTCTTGAAGAGCACGGGGGCCGGGGGGGCCCAAGTGGAGAACATCACCACCCGTTTTCTGCCTAGAAGGATGAGAAGGGCTGGCGAGAAGCTCTTCAAAGGAGGAATCACCCTCCTCAATGATCACCTGAGCAGTCGGCGTAGTCTTCTTTTTCTTCTTTGAATCAGAAAAGGGAGTCTTTTGACTCTTCCGGCGTTTCCTGTCCACAAGGGAGACATCGTCATCAAAAATATCCTCTTCATCCATGAGTTGGAGTTGAGGAGGATCTGGAGTAGCCGAAGAAGAGCGAGGCTTCCCCAGATCAAAAGACTCCAGGTCGACCCGTTGGACGGCGCTGACTTGTTCCTGCACAGCTTCGTTAATAAAAGTGAAACCGGCAACCTTACCATGTTTGGCCGTCTTCCACATACCTGCACATGATGACATGACCAGAGATACAATAGATTAATGAAACCTTGCGAACACACCAATCATAAAAAGAAAAATCAAGTGATCACAATTAAAATTATACCAACGGCTGAGGCAGGATATCTGGAAAATAGGCCTGCGCCAGCAAGAATGGAAGGATAAGACACGAATTTCACGACATCAAAATCTTTCGATGTGTGGGCTGAATTTATAGCTTCGAGCAAATAATACTTAGTGTCGGTTAGACGGCTTTAAGGGGGGAGTTCGGTGTTGGAGGCGATGCCATTCCACCTCGACTGTGTCGGCATAAGAGGTCAGTCCTCATTTCTTACTTTAATAAAAAAATATTTATCATGAACTTTTTTATCAAGGGAGGTCAAACCCCCCAAGTAACCCATATTTCAACCCGGTTTAGAAGTAAAGTTATAATAGCATTTAGTTCTTTTCAGAATGTGGGTTTTGTGGAAAAGTTCTGCGTTGTCGGTATAATTATTGGCTGCGCAAACGATATGAAGAATATGGGCTCGACGAAGGAAAGATGGTGAAATCTAGAAAAAAGGAATACCGAAACGCTCGCAAACATCAATGAGAAATTTCGAAGGTGGCAAATGAAGCCCGGCCTCTATTTGATTCACCCATACAGGAATTGTATCGAGCGGCTGCCCTCTATCAGCATCATACATATCACCGTCTAGCAATTGTATCCGAACTTTCAATTCCGGGTCATTGGGAGGGATGCGAAGTATTTTACGCATGTCGGCTATCGTGGAAGCATCAATGGTCGATCGAGGGAAACCGGCGCAACTCATGTCATCGTCTCGGTTTATTTGTTGTTGACGAGCCCCGACAGTTGCCATAACAATGCAAATGTATGTATATACTTGAAGAAATCGAGGAAAATTTACAGAAAAAATGGAACGATCAGGGAAAGCAAGAAGAAGAGGAAACCTAATACCTGAATGAGGGAGTTCTCTAGCGTAGGAAAGGGGATAAAGTAGACAACCGCGGGAGATCACAGAGAACGGAGAGGATCTGATAAAAATATTAATGGCGGACGTGAGAAAGGAGGAGAAGAAGAAGAAGAGAATAAAGTAACTTATAGATATATATATATATATATATATATATATATATATATATATATATATATAGGGAGAGGTTCAAGAAAGAACCATAAATAAAAGAAGACCGGAGAACCATTTTCAGCCATTCGATCATCAAGATCTACGGTGGATGCATCATCTTGTTGGATGAATGCAGATCCTGGGTTCGAATCCTAAAGGGAGCATTTTTTTTTAATTTTTTTAGTGCATTAATTTTAACAGCGAATGCATTAATTTTTACAGTGGATGCATTAGATTTGATGGTTCTCCCGTTCTCACAAATAATGTAGTTCTCTCTAGAACCACACCCTATATATATATATATATATATATAGGGAAGGGCTAAACTAAGAGCATTTCTTAAGATATAAAATAAGAATCATTTTCAGCCCTTAGATCACCAAGATCTACGGTTGATTCGTAATCCTGTTGGCTGGATTTATGGTCCTGAGTTCGAATCCCAAAGGTAGCAAAAATTTATTTTTTACAATTCATACCTTTATACAACGAATTCATACATGTTGTACATGAAATTCATACATTAAAAATTGCTCTTATTTCTTATTTTAAGATGTGCTCTCACGGTAGCCCACCCCTATATATATACACACACACACACACACATATGTGGGGAATTCGAAGGGGGGAGAGGAGGGAATAATGACAAAGGTTTAAAATCGTGCGATTTGAAAGGAACGGCTCAGATCATCTCAAAAGGAGGCGGTTATAAATGAAGGGACATGATTGCTGTGAACACGGAAAGGGAAATGTGGGGAAGTCCAAGGGAATATTCAAAAAGAGGAGAGGTGTCAGAACATTTAATATGACAAGACAACACCCCTATTGAATCCCGCAACTTAACATTGGCTGTGAAGTATCTGTGTTGCAAAGCCTGCGCTGAATAACCTGCGCTGATGCAATTTATAGTGCTTAACCTACGAAAAAATCATGATAAATATTGTCTCTTTTTATAGACTAGTGGGAGTAGCTGATGAGGAGTAAATACTTATCAGCGCAGGTTATTATTTCACACCTCCATTTATCTATTAACTAATATTTCCTTATTATATAGAACCGAAAAGGACTGTACAGATTGTTGGATGTGCAAAGGCCTGCGTAGACTTAGTTGGAGCCAAGGAATCCCTTCCTGCGCAGGCTTAGTTGGCATCAAGGAGTTCATTCTTGCGCAGACTTAGTTGGCATCAAGTAGTTCCTTCCTACGCAGATTCAGCAGATAGCAAAAGGGTTCTTCCTGCGCATACTTCACTCAAAGAAAGGTTGCGCAGGTTAATTGAGCTCTATTGGTAGTTGGAAAAGCTGCAAATCCGTTAACGAAAGGACGAATCGCAAGAGATAACGACGGCCATCAACTTTTTTGCATGAGGAGTACGTGAGATATTAAAAAGACTATTGTACCATTCTTCTTTGTTAACTCTATAAATACCACATGTAGTTTATTGTAATGAGAGAGAGCTTTTGAAAAATAAAAAGTATAAGTGTTCTTCAAATTCTAGGTTCCCTGAACCGTCTTCGTGCCCTTGGATTTGGACTATTCAGGTTCCCTTTTCTCCATTAACCCCCTATTAGAAGATAGTAAAGGTTTTTGTTTCACCAATTAATAAAAATTTTGGTAAGCTCGGAAATATTGTATTGTTTCACAATAAAAAAATTCAAATTTATGTATATTGTGGGAAAAAATAATCTGAAGAAAACGGATAAACTAGCCGCCGATAACTCCTAGTGCCGGCGGCTAGTTCATCCGTTTGCTTCAGAATTTTTTTTCTTCACAATATACATAAATTTGAATTGTTTAGCCTTCATATTAATGTTTTATAACACACAAACATGCCCTCATTTTTTCAAACTTAGGGTATATTAGGGTTAGAAATTGACGTGACTTTACAATAAATGCACATTTCTTGGATTTTGTATATTTTTTAACTACCTATCTTACACATTTTCTTACACAATTGCATGTACTTGTGTAAAAAAAGTGTAAGAACTTTTACAAAAAAAAAAAACAAAGCAAACCTATCAACATCAATTATACTTTGAATAGTTTTGATAGATATATTATAAGAGCAGATAACTTTTTATAGATATATTATCAAAATTAGTAGTTTAAATTCTCACCATTTCATTAATACTATAGTTGTGCTTTTGAGCACATAGAGTACTACCTATATTAAGAATGTCCGTACAGATATTTTTTTTGAAAAGATTGTATGTCATGTGCATGTTAATTAATACTACTAGCAATAGTATTTGTATTTTGTATGAAGTGAAAGGAAAAAAATATATATATATATATATATATATATATATATATATAGTTTGGACGACAGATAATATATGCCTGTTGAAACATATTAATGTTTTTCGAGAATGTTATAACCATGTGCCTCATTATTTAATTACGTTTTAACAAACTGATAGTGATTTTTGGACTTAAATATTTAGTGAAAAGTTGATTCTTTGCTTAAATATTAATTTGATCGATTTTTTTGCTATTTAGTTATTTAGTGATTTGTTTAAAATATCCTTTTTAAAATTGAGCCAACCGATTTTGTAGTTATTTTTGGAAGTTATATTTTCGAAATTTTAGCTATTTTTTTTTTCAAAATTATATTATTGATTTGTCTCCACTAATTTAGGGATTCTCCTAAAAATAATCTTAGATTTGTTTCCACGTATATTATTATATTTTTTTTAATTATTTTATTTTTATTTGTTTCTAAAATAATTAAGTAAGATTAATACTTCTAAACGACGTCCTAAACTTAATTGTGTATTAAAATAAAAATAATTAAGTAAGATTATTTTACAAATATATAATTATTTTTAGGAGAATCTCTAAATTAGTGGAAACAAATCAATAATATAATTTTGGAAATAATAAAAAACAAATAAAATATGTAGAAACAAATCTAAGATTATTTTTAGGAAAATCTCTAAATTAATGGAAAAAAATCAATAATATAAATTTGGAAACAAACAAAAAACTAAATAGCTAAAATTTCAGAAATAAAACTTCTGAAAATAACTACAAAATCGATTGGCTCAATTTTGAAAATGATATTTTAGACAAATCACTAAATAGCTCAAAACCAATCAAATTAATATTAAAGCATGAACCTAATTAGACACCTAGTGTCCAAAAATCTTTACCGTTAACGAAATTATTGCAAATTGTTATAGGATCCGAATATCCGATAGTGCTTTCTGTTCGGTATACAAATATATTATTGTGATAATATGACTCTTTTCTATTTTACGTTTAATTGTTGGTATAAAAAAAAATGTCTGAGAATGAGGTGGCTTTCGAAATTAATTAGAAGGGCTGTGCCTTTTTTTATTTTATTTTTATTTTTTACTATTAGAGTTGGTTTGAATTTTTTTAATTCTTATTTTCTTTCATTCACTTGTCATTAAGGAAACTTTTTTTATTTCATTTTAAACTTGCATGGGTAGTATTTTAACAAGTCCGAGTATTTCCTTTTTGTTTTCCAGAAATGAGAATGGCTATTTTCAGCCATTGCCACTTATCACTTTATAATACAGTTTGAAAATACCCTTTCTTCCAATGATGGAAAAAGTGAACAAACAAAGATAAAGTAACTCGAAATATGTTGACTTTCTTTAAATCATTTTCGACTACTAAATGAAGTTTCAATTTATCTCACAATTTATTTTTCTGAAAATGTGTAAACATGATATTAAGTGAGTGAGAAAAGGTAACGTTACGTGAAAAGGTTATGGAAAGTGTTTGGAGAAATTCGTGAAACGAATCTTTCACTTATTAAACTCGTCTACGTTACCAAAATTCCAATCTTTTTTCTTTAATTTAAATAAATAAATAAATGGATATAGTTTATTTAAGAGAAATATTACTTATGGTATAAGGAAGAATAAGATTGTTAACTAAAGCAGATAAGAACACACAAAGCAATAGCTGATTTAGATATTAATTAAAGATAAACAAGTACTACATTAATTACTTAGACGCCAACTCTTCTCTCGATAAACAGAAGCATTCAAACCAACACAAAACCCTAATTAGTTATTCTAGTCCTACGTTGCTCCATCATTCGAGGAAAAGCTCCAATCCTGCTCCACCATCTTAGTGAACTCTGCAAAAACAATTTAATTTTAAACAAAACATAATCACATATATAACATGATTACTTATGAAAATATAACATAACTAATGTTAATTAAATTCATCAAAATGCAGCTCAATGGGTAAGATGTTTAGTCCCTTCAATCAATGGGTCAGGGTTAGATTCACACCTAGCTTGCAAGCGTATTTAATTTGAATTTTCTTACGTGGAACAGTCGGTGGAGGGGCTGATCTTGTACGGAATGCTGACGCCGCATTTGCCGGGGAGTGCGGCAGCGTTGGTGACGATGGCGGGGGTGGCGGAGCTGGCGACGGACTTGAGGCAGGAGCAGACGGCCTGGCGGTCGGCGGTGGCGGAGGCCTGGTTGTATAGGGACTTGATCCCTTGGCAGCAGTTGACCGGCGGCACCGGCGCCCCGCCGTACAGCACGTAGTTGATGCACGGGGAGAGGTCAGTCGCCACCGTGTTGCATGAGATGGCGGCCTCCGCATGCGGCGGCGCTAGAGCGGCCACCACCATGATCGCGGCGAGGAACAGCTGGATTGTTGCCTTCTCCATTGGTTAAGGAAAGATGTTTTTCTGTTGCAAGTGTTTGTTGATGGTGTGTAGAATATCTGAGGTTGGTGATGTTTAAATAGAGGATTTTTGGAGAAAAATATTTACATTTATGATTTTGATGGATTTGCAGTTGGTAAGTTGTTGGATTTCATTCAATGTTATTATTAATGATATTGTGCTTTTGAGCAGATCGATTACCTATATTAAGAAAGTTCGTACAGATTTTTTTTGAAAATTATTGTATGTCATGTGCATGTTAATACTAGCAATAGTATTTGTAATTTTTTTTTTGGTTCTGATCAAATTGAACCTTTTCAACGAGGATAAAATAGTCATAATATTTTAGTTCAAAATGTGTTTTATCTTAAATGCCCCTAATAAAAATATTTAGAATTTTAAATATACTAAATTTAAAATATTTATGAATATACACTACAAAATTCGCGAAAAATAGCTACGGAAATTTCCGTAGCTAAAAACATTAATTCCGTAGCTAAACAACTTTAACTACGGATCGGAAACGGAAATCGTCCGATGGTATATCGCTCGTCGCTAAATTTTTAGCTACGGAAATTCGATCCCTCGCTAACGTTAGCTACGGATTTAGCTACGGAAATTCCCTCGCTAGAATGTGTCGTTGTAAACGTCGTCTAACGTTCAGCAACGGATTTAGCTACGGAAAATCCGTAGCTAAATGGCTACGGAGTTTTCCGTAGCTAAATGGCTACGGAAAAATCCGTAGCGAGTCCGACAATAGACCGACGACAGAAGTTTCTTCACCAGCTATTTGGATTTAGCTACGGATTTTTCCGTAGTTAAGTTGCTAAAATTTTGTATTTTTTATTTTAATTTTTGTTTACCTAGATACAACCTGTTATATATTCGATTTCCAGCAAAACTAGGAACAATTACTATTATTTCAATATCCAACACACATACTCATTATCCCAAAATAGTCATAAACCAAGATAGTTTAGAAATCACATATAAGTATCTCAAAACCAAACACCTAGAAATAGTAGTCACAAATCCAAATAGTCTAGAAATCACATATCTAACAAGTATTTCAAAACCAAGCACCTAGAGATAGTCGATACCGAAATCAAAACACATGTATGATCATGGAACATGTGATGGTGGATTTGGATAACTAGTGGCGGTGCTTGATTGCCCTTGCAACTGCTTGATAATCTCCATTGCAACTTTAACATGTTCTTCGAATCGAGATGTCCTTTCTCGCTCCGCTTGAAGCTGCTCCTCTACATCTCCTAGGCGAGTGGCATACAGCTCTTTGTCGATGTCGGACATAGCTGAAGTACTACTCTCTCTCGATATATCGGTCTTCAAGGTCGATGCGAGACTACTTGTGCCGAACAATCTTTGCTTTTTATCTAAACCACCTCCCAAAACATCTAGATAAATCTTGTTCATATCCACGGGCGTATCAGGATTAGATTGGCCCATCTCTGCAGCAATTTCTTGTATCTCCACCTAATTGATAAAAAATGTTATATAAAACATATTAAAAATATACACTATTAATTAAAGACATATACTTGTTTCAACCAAACTACAACCAACAAATTTTATAAGCTACACTCAAATGATTGAAGTCTTGCTAATTCACTAAATTTAATTCTTCCAAGGGCTTTAGTGGACAGCTCAAGAACACTAAGGCTGCCAACCCATTTACACGAAAGGCTAAGTTTTATAAGAAATGCAAAGACTAAGCTCCAAGAAAGAGGAATAACTCCATCTATTGATGTAAAATACTTGCATCCTATCTACTAATGATTGAACTCTTAGAATTTAAGATAATGAATGGTGAGATTGAACAAGTTTGTAATGCTATTAATTCCATAAAAATGAGATAAAACTTCTTTCATATTAAAGAATTTTAAATAAGGTGATGTATTTAAAATTGATATTTTGTGGCGTCAAAATGAGATAAAACTTCTTATCAATGAGATAAGAAGTTTGCAAACTGGGCATTGTAGAAAACCATCCAAAATTAGCATAAGGTGGAACATTGAAGTGGTACATAGAATAGAAGTCATATATCTAAAACCCCATGAAAAATCTAGAAAACTATATATGGACCTATCAGAAAAATGCCACATTCAGCACCCAAAAAAGCAATAAGAGACACTTACAAGAGCCAGCATTTCTTGTAGATAGGACCTAAATGGAGTTTGCATAGCTTGTCAAGGAAAAATAAACAAGATAAGTTAATCAAACATATGCTCATAACACTAAACATATATTGATTTATGTTATTAGCACATATGTTAAATATTGACAGCAATTCACATATATTGATGAATTCACATAGTTTTGAATGACACAAATTTAACATTAGTTTTTGATGAGGACTGTAATTCCCATTTGAAGAAAAATTAATCCTGAAATATCAGGATTTTTGAAACGGCAGAGCTGGAATCCCGCTGTGTTGAGAGAACCCTGTGCAGGGCTGAAATCGCCTAGCGTCCTGCGCAGGCCCGTTCACCCAAAGCAGCTACGCTGCCCTTCGGATCCAAAAATTCCCTGAAAACAATGCAATATTTTTGATGCAGCGCTGCAAGCGAAATGAACTACCCTCTCCCTCCCTGCGCTGCTTCGGCGAGCTGATGAACTACACCTCTCCCTACTTGCGCTGCATCAGCGCAGTTGGTGAACTGCCCTCTCATTCCCTGCGTAGGCTCCCTTAATAATTCTCTTAAGCACTTCGAGTTTTGCTTGATGTTCCTTCGTCGGTGATATTCAGCACCACACTGTCAGAAACCACCGTTTCCCGGCATGAACTAGAGGCTGCGGTCGAAAGATATTACAAGAAAAGTAAGTGAATGAAATTAAGGGGTTGAGCTTGTCATGAAATTAATGGAGAAAATATTAAATAAATAGAAATCCTCTCTCTCAAATTTGCAAGATCCCTCGCCGGTAGGATTTCGGCGGGCTGTGAAGCCTCGACAACATCGAAGGATGGCCAAATTCTGTTCCCCCTGTCAAGGCACCATCAAAATTTATGGGGCACAGCCCTGGATGTGACAGCATGTATAGAAGCAGTCGCTCTGTGTATTGCGGCAACGGCGGCGTGTCGGTTCTTGGTCGAAATACTTGGAAAGAAGGGAAAACAGGTGTGGCGACGAAACCCAGTGGCAGCGAAGTTGCGCCTGGGCTCTTAATTATCTCTCAATTGTCGCCTTTTAGATGGACGACACCCCTGCACATGACTAGAAAGGGAGTCGTCGACTCACTAATTGGAATTGCATCATGGTTGTTCTTCTGATTTTCGGTGAGCTACACCTCTGACTCGCGGCGGAGCTGTGTGGCACCAGGTGGAGCTGGGCAAGCGTCGATACATGTTAATGTCGGGCTTTGGAGGGGGTAGGCGGCAAGCCTGTTACTGCTCATGGACCTGGATGGAACCCATCAGAAATTCGGATTAATTTTCAATCGTAATAATCTCCCGATTGACAGCGTCAATCTCGACCCAAATCTTCGAACCTTTAAACCAAGAACAAGGCGATTCAATATCTTAGATATTTAGCAAAACTCATGTGTTCCACAGATAAACATTTTTCAAGAGTAAAACTAAGATTGGCAGATCATGAAAGTCAATTCTTATATTTCCCTAACTGGATCAAAGCGAAGTCAGAGTTGGAGAGATTGATAACTTATCTTTTTCTCGTCGGCAAAAATGCAGCGGCGACTTATATCGCGCCATGGTAGCTGCTCAAGCTTCTCCCTATCAAGAACTGGTGGCTTTATCGTGACTCGCCTTCTCCCGAAACCTCGACATTGGCTCTGGGAAAAACCATTAAACTCGTGCACCATGAACAGCGATGGTATCTTCGACTAAGGTTAATTTGACTGACAAAATCAGGGGCTCCAAAGCCCGGTGCAAGAGGGGACGAACTCCGGTGCTAGAGCACGATGACGACGACCACCGACTACGTGTTAGGGCTTGGAACATAATTTGGATAACATACTTTGGGACCATAGAGTCATACTAGCCCTGTCACTAGCATCACAAGTAGGAACACCAATCACAAGCATACACATAACATGTTTATTTTAATCATGCACATGTTACTAAGAGGGAGGGAGTAGAGTATATGTTGCCATCTGTATTTTTCTTGAAAATTTACAGCACATCAATAATGGTTGACAATGCTGGAAAACCTGCTTCGGCAGAAAATGAGCTTTAGTGGCAATTCAGCCACGCTTCGGAGGGGAAAGCCTTAAGTAGAATTTGGGTCTTCTCAGCGCAGTCAGGATATTTATCTCAGCTACCTCTGCGCAGCTATCTCAGCGCAGCTATCTTAGTTATCTTAGCTACCTCAGGGCAACTACCTCAGCGTAGCTATCTCAGCGCAGTCAGGGCAGCTATCTCAGCTACCTCAGCACAGCTATCTCGGCGCAGATATCTCAGAGCAGCTATCTCAGCTATCTCAGCGCAGCTATCTTAGTTATCTTAGCTACCTCAGGGCAGCTACCTCAGCGCAGCTATCTCAGCGCAGTCAGGGCAGCTATCTCAGCTACCTCAGCACAGCTATCTCAGCGCAGATATCTCAGAGCAGCTATCTCAGTAGTTTTCAGCACAGAATGTCCGAGCCGTTGTCAGTTTAGATTGTCTATGCTCCGCGCAAGAATATCGTAAGCCGCGAAAGTTAGACAGGGGTGTACCATCTTAAGGGCCGCGTTGCGGAAGTGTACCATCTTAAGGGCCGCGTTGCGGAAGTGTACCATCTTAAGGGCCGCGTTGCGGAAGTGTACCATCTTAAGGGCCGCGTTGCGGAAGTGTACCATCTTAAGGGCCGCGCTGCGGAAGTGTACCATCTTAAGGGCCGCGCTGCGGAACTGTACCATCTTAAGGGCCGCGCTGCGGAAATGTACCATCTTGAGGGCCGCTATGCGGGAGTGTATCATCTTTGTCAGTGCAGGTAGTGCAGCGCAGTCAGCGCGGGGTTGTCAGCGCAGACGGTGCAGCGCAGTCAGCGCGAGGTTGTCAACACTGATCACTTGAGTCTTCCCAGCACAGGTTATCTAAGCCCTTATTATCTTTAATGATGTTCGACGAATCAAAAGGAATAATTGCTATCTCTTTTATCTCAGCTTATTTCTAGCATTAAAATACTTTGTCTTTATCATTCTTGCAAAGATTGACAGTTCTTGTCTAATAAGTCGCAGGGAATCGTGTATGCTTAATTGACACGGGAGAGCAGCACAGCGCTGACTTCACACCACACACCACTAGTTGAACAAAGAGAACGATGTTCAACTAGACTAGGGGGGAGTAGCTGATGAGGACTGTAATTCCCATCAGCGCTGTGCTTAGCAATCTAAGCCTATTTTACCTTATTATTACTATTATTATTATTATTATTATTATTATTATTATTACAGAAACTAACAGCGCAGGTACGATCGGATATCTTAGATAAAAGAGTAAGAAATCCACCTAAGTAGATGGAGTGAAGAATGATTGCACACAGAAACCTTCCCACGCAGCCAAGGTGCCTTCCTGCGCAGCCAAGTAGCTTTCCCGTGCAGCCACGCAGCCAAACCAGAACAGCGCAGCAGAGCTGCGCAGCCGGACCAGAGCAGCCAGACCAGAGCAGCGCAGACCAAAGCAGCGCGGCAGCGCTGCGCAGTCAGAGCAGCGCCACCAAAGTGCCTTTCCTGCGCAGCTACGTATGATAGTTCAACTTCAGGAATAAGACCATTGTACTGAGTTTTGGGCCCAATTGACTAGATGAGTGGGCTTTTAGAATTAGGGTTTGCTCACAAACTATAAATAGAAAATCTATTGGAAAACTAGGGGATCAACTCATTCAAGCAACACACTTGTAACATGTAAACACTCTCAATATAGTGAAACCAACGAAGAACTCCCGTGGATGTAGGTCTTGATGGCCGAACCACGTAAACCCATGTGTCGTTTATTGCTTTCTAGTTTCTAGTTTAGGTGTTGGTGATTCTGGGCTTCACCAGTTTTGAATTCACGGCAAAGACAGCAATTCACGATATATAACATAAATCAATATATAACAAAAGAAATTTCCAAAATTAGCACAAAATTTTCAAAGTTCTGACAGCAATTCACGCGCAGTATAAGTTTGGTAAACCCCAAAACTGCACCAGTGGTTATGGAGTCGCAAATTTCGAAGCTTACCTGCTGTTGGCAAATGTTGCAGCTATGGAGTCGCAGGACGAGGTAGGCTGAACGAGGGCAGTGCGACGGTGAGCGTCTGAGCACCCTAAATTGGGAGTATAATATCAAATAACAAAGCTTAGTTATTAGCATTCCCACAACCAGAAGAGAACCCCCTCAAATCGAAGAGAACTTACCAATTGACGGTGGCTGCGACGGTGAGCGTCTGAGCAAGGACGGTGGCGGCGCCGGTGAGAAGACGGCGGTGAGAGAAATGGAAGAGCAGCGCGGCTAGGTTTGTAATTGGGGGTAAAATGAGAACCGCGCGGTTGGAGCAGTGAGAAAGAGCCCGTTAGATTTGAAAATCCGATTTTGCTACGGAAATTCCGTAGCTAGTAAGTCACAATGATTTTGCTACGGATAAAATCCGTAGCTACGGATTAAATTTTAGTTTAGCTACGGATTTAGCTACGGTTATTCCGTAGCTAACGATTTTTAACAAAAAATAGCAAATTTTTTTTACTTTAATGACGGAATACATCCGTAGCAAAAGTATTGCTACGGAAATCCGTTGTTAAATCCGTTGTGAAATTTAACAAAATATATCCGTCACAAATCCGTAGCGATTCCGTCACAGAATAGCTACGGAAATAAATCCGTAGCTAATTCCGTAGCTAAAATGAGCGTTTTTTTGTAGTGATAAATTCAATTGTCTATTCATTATTTTTCAAGGTCATTAATTGAATTCGTGAGCATAAAAGTTTTGTTTAGTCTCCTTAAATTTATGAACTTAAATGAATTCATAAATATAATATTTCGGTTAGTCTCAATTAAGTTATGAATTCATTTATAAAACACATCTCAATATATGCATTTTATTCTATTTTTAAATTTATTTTTATGAACATTATATTCTGTTTCACACTATATCAATATATATATAAGAGTAAATTTTTGAAGTAGCCAAAATGAAGCATAAAACACAATTTATGGTCACACATTGAAAAAACATAAAATTTGGCCATTTTTATTGATTTGGACGTTTTTACCCTAATGAGGCGGACCGGGTAGGATCAAGCGCGCGGGTCGCGTGCCGGGTCGGGTTAGACACTTATGGCACTATTAGTGCCATAAGTGCCAAGATTTTACTTTGGTTTTATTTTGGATTTCCGTTGGAGTGCCAACGGAAATCCAAAATAAAACCAAGTAAAATGGTCATTTTGGCACTTATGGCACTAATAGTGCTATAAGTGTCATACGTGCAACAGAAACAACAGTAATAGAATCAAGAAATCATAAATGGATCATCTAAACCCTAAATCAAACATCTAAACCATGAATGGATAATGTAAACCCTAAATGGAACATCTAAACCCTAAATGGAACATCTAAATTAAACCATACGGGGAAGTGTTTAAAATGGTTCTTTTGGCACTTATGACACTATTAGTGCCATAAGTGCCAACGAAAATCCAAAATAAAACCAAGTAATAAAATGATGCGTATGACACTTATGGCACACGCGCAGCGGGCGCTGGCTTTTTCCCGCGAGCGCGCAACTCACCCATAAGCTTCCAGCGGTCGCAATCACCCCAGTGGCCGAGTAAAAAGGGCAAATTAGGCATACCACCTAATTAATGGTCATATTTTGATGTTTTAAGATTAGAGGCCAAAAATTAATTTTCAATCTTCATTATGGTCATTTGACTACATTGTTTCTATATATAATATGAGCTTGATGTGTTTTAAATATACATTTCAATATCTATATGAATTCATTTATTTTCGTAGACAAATATAGACAAATTCATGAACATGATATTCAGTTTTTTAATTTATTTTTACGTTTTGTTTGACATTTTGGTTTTTGTAACATTTTTTTTATTTAAACGCCCCCAATCACTATAAAATACATTTCAATTTATATTAAAATACTTACAAATTTTTAATATGACATTGGACATATATATATATTATTCCTAAAATAAAATTCTTTACATAAATCATTATGAGTTATGTATTTCTCAAGTATTGTGTATTTTTCAACATCATCATGGTTTTATTTTTGGGATTATAGCCAAAAAATACACGAACTTTGATAAAAGTTGCAATTTTCACCTAAACTTTCAAATTGACCAAAATATACCTGAACTTATATTTTTTGTTTTAAATTTCACCTCGACAGAGTTCAATCATTGCAAGTTCAAGTGAAATTTACAACAAAAAATATAAGTTCAGGTATATTTTGGCTAATTTGAAAGTTCAGGTGAAAATTGCAACTTTTATCAAAGTTCGTGTATTTTTTGGCTATAATCCCTTTATTTTTTTTCATGAGATAATAATAATTCGAAACACAACTAAGAATATAAAATGTCGTAAAATGTAATATATATATATATATATATATATATATATCACATATTAAATTAAATTTGAATATTTCCTACAAGTAAAACTTTTCTAATATGACAAAAAATTGTGTGAGACTTGATGCAGCCCAAGGTTCGTTGGTGCAAGACCCGGTGCATGTTCCTGTTGGTCCGGTTACAAGAGCACGAGCCAAGAAGTTCAAGGAAAGCTTAATGAGCTTAGTTCAAGAAGTGTGGGCTCAAGAGTTGATGAAGAGACCCATTGGAGATGGTGGAGTCGGCCCAAGTTTAGTTATTATCATCAAGTGCGAGTGGGCCGAAGCTTGAAGACTTTACATGTTTTGAAGACTTATGTTTTTAATTATTTTTGAATTTTTCAGCCCATAGTTTCAGCTTTATATTTCGAAAATAAGGGCCTTGTTTGGCAGCCCAGTTAATTTTCGAAATTAGGGCTTCTTTGCTTGGTAGTTAAGTTGTTTCCTTATTAGATTAGAGTTAGTCTTTGCCTATATATAGGCTTCTTATGTTGGACGAAATGGGAACCTACTTTTATCAATAAACTTGTGAGTTTTATTTCTCTCTTGATAATTTCGAATTCCTCTTGATTATTCCAAGACGAATTCAATTATCGACGTAACGGCGAGTTTACCATCTCTCGTCGGGTGTCATTCAGCGTCCCCGAGTTGCTGCGTCAACTTCACGTTGGGGTTTAGGGATCCGTTCGCCTAAATCATTCCGTGGGTTAGATCCAGAGGTTTTGGGATTTCCATCCTTTCCGTTCAAGTTCAGTCTTCCGCGTGCGTTGTGTTCGAACGATCGGCAAGGATCGTATCATTTGGCACGAGAGCCGCGTTTCGTATCCAGGTTTCGTTTTTCATTTCTGTGTCAAGGGTAGAATTTTAGGGTTTCCGTTTTCTGCGTTTTAGGATTTCTCTACGACCGAGTTTTCTATTCCGTTTTCTGCGTCTGATTTTGTGCTGCTGTGATTTCAATACCATAATATCTACGTGGTCTGAATTACTCATAAACATACACGCTTCTACACATCCATCATCATACGACTTACACACATCCATATAAATCCATACGTCATAATTTCGTTTGGTTCTTGATTTTTTCTTTTTTTTCAGAACCTAGTCTGTTAGGGTCCGAAAATTTCCTTACAGCAATTTTATTCCTATAGTTCACTGGCGTCGTATAGAGCCTTTTGGGACTACTCCTGCGTACATTTTTTCCGGTTTTTGCTTATTTCTCGTTGTGTTTTCTGGAGTCCTTGGGTAGTATAGAGCCTTTCGGGACAGTTTCGGCGTACACTGTTTCCAGTTTTCGATTATTTCTCATTGTGTTTTCTGGAATCCTTGGGTAGTATAGAGCGTTTTGAGCCTATTTCTGCGCAGTACTTTTTGGGTTGTTCAGTCTGCGATTTTGGTTGTTTTCGTTTTCGTTTGGGGGTTTCCCACCCTTTTCGTATCCGTTTAGTGTTGTTGGTGTGGTCTCTTGTGGGACGTTTCGTTGAGTGCTCTCGTTGAGACAGTTTGGCAAGCTCGTTGGTGCAGTTGGTTTTTGCGTTCAGTTGGTAGATTGAAGGAATTTGATTCCTTGAGAGAGAAATTAAGCGGAAAAAGGCACGAGAGAGTGAGATTATTAGAGTGAAAAAAGCCGTTGAATTGTGTGATACACGAGCGCTGAGTGATTTCATCATGAGTGATACACGAGTGTTTGTGAGGTGGTAAGGTCCTTTTTTTTATTTCACTAACCGTTTCTTATTTTCTGTGTCACTATGTCTAAGAAAGATGAACAGGGTGCAGATGTGAGCGATAGCCCTGTTATGGACCCACAGTTAAAACTCGTGGTGGAGGCGCTTCGCTCAGAATTTGGCAAGATGCTACACTCAGAAATCGAGGGAGTGTACGACAAGATCGAACTGATGGAGCAGTCTCATTCTCGAGAGACCAATTTCACACGAGGAGGCCGACGCGGGCGAGGAGGCCGTGGTGGTGGAGGAGGTCGATTCCACCGTCCGTATGAGGAGCATGTAGATGATACAGGATTTGACGAAGAGGATGATGGCGGCAGAACGTGGCAAGATAACAATCTGGGCAACATCAAGATGAACGTTCCTCCATTCCAAGGGAAGAATGACCCAGAATTGTATCTTGATTGGGAGAGAAAGATGGAACTTATGTTCGATTGCCACAACTATTCAGAGCTCAAGAAGGTGAAGTTGGCAGCCATTGAGTTCTCAGATTATGCACTTGTTTGGTGGGATCAGATGGTGACGAGTAGGAGGAGAAACAGTGAGCCGCCTATTCAGACTTGGCAGGAAATGAAGGCTGTGATGAGGAAGCGTTTTGTGCCGAATCATTACTACCGCGAGCTTTTCAACAAGTTGCAGACTTTGAGGCAAGGCAGTCGGAGTGTGGATGAGTATTATAAGGAGATGGAAGTTGCCATGATTCGAGCCAATGTGGTGGAGGAGTGAGAGGCGACCATGGAGAGATTCTTGACTGGTTTGCATTGGGATATTCGTGATAAGGTGGAGTTGCAGCACTACGTTGAGTTGGAGGACATGGTTCACATGGCCATAAAGATCGAGAATCAACTCAAGAGGAGGGGCAACAACAACAGCAACCAGCGCCAGAATCAGGGCAATTGGAGGCAATCGCAACCAGTTTCTAGTGGTTCCTCGTCAAAAGGGAATCAATGGAAAAAAGAGGCACCGCCGAGAGAGGAGAAGAAGTCGTTCGTTAGGTCCCGACCCGAGGGATCTGGTGCAGCAAATCAGGGTATTCCGGCCATTTCCGATGGTCGAAATCGAGATAGGAAGTGCTTCAAGTGCCAAGGCTTCGGGCATATTATGAGTGACTGCCCGAACAGGAGAATCATGATCATGAGAGATGACGGCGAAGTCGTGACGGATGGTGATGAGACCGATCCTGATATGCCGAAATTGAAGGATGTAGATGATACCGATGATGAGGAGGAGTGTGAGGAGATTTTTGCGCCCAATGGACAGCTTTTTGTAGCTAGGAGAGTCTTGAGTGTCCAAACTCAACCCAATGAGCGAGAGCAGCGGGAGAACCTCTTTCACACGAGATGTCTTATTCAAGACAAGGTATGTAGTGTGATCATTGATGGCGGGAGTTGCACGAATGTGGCTAGTAGAGCCATGGTTGAGAGATTGGGGCTGACCACGGAGAAGTATTCCAAGCCGTATCGTTTGCAGTGACTGAATGAGACAGGCGTCATCAAAGTGACGAAGCAAGTGAAGGTTCCGTTTCGCATTGGGAAGTATGAGGATGAGGTTGTGTGTGATGTGATCCCTATGCAAGCGAGCCATATCCTGTTGGGGCGACCGTGGCAATTTGATCGCCGTGTTATTCATGATGGCTTCACCAACAAATATTCATTTGAATACAAGCAGAAAAAGGTGTCGCTTGTTCCTCTTACTCCTAAACAAGTTTACGAGGATCAAGTGCAATTGCAAAAGGAGGCGGACAAGGTGAAGTCAAAGGAGCAGCCCGTGGAGAAGAAGGAGAATGGGTTGATTCATAAGTCCTTTCTTGCTAGGGCTAGTGATTTGAAGTGGTGTGTACAGGAGGAGAGGCCGATCATGCTGTTGCGATATCAGGAGAACTTGGTTATTACTAACGATCTCTCTTCTCTACCCCCTTCTATTCGTTCTGTTTTGCAGGAGTTTGATGATGTTTTTCCCGACGATACACCTGCCGGTTTACCACCAATTCGAGGGATTGAGCATCAGATTGACTTTGTGCCCGGCGCTACATTGCCGAACCGACCAGCTTACCGAACCAATCAGGATGAGACAAAGGAGTTGGAGAGGCAAATTGGCGAGTTATTGGCCAAAGGGCATGTGAGGGAGAGTTTGAGTCCTTGTGCGGTACCCGTTCTACTTGTACCAAAGAAGGACTCGTCTTTGAGGATGTGCTGTGATTGCCGAGCCATCAATAACATCACGGTAAAATATCGCCATCCTATCCCTCGTTTAGATGATATGCTAGATGAGTTGCATGGTTCTTGTGTCTTTTCTAAGATCGATTTGCGTAGTGGATACCATCAGATTAGGATTAAGGAAGGTGATGAATGGAAAACTGCTCTTAAAACAAAACTTGGTTTGTATGAGTGGTTAGTTATGCCTTTTGGTTTGACTAATGCGCCTAGTACGTTCATGCGTCTTATGAATCATGTTTTGCGTGCTTTCATTGGCAGATTTGTTGTT
Source organism: Salvia miltiorrhiza (assembly GCF_028751815.1). Lineage (NCBI taxonomy): Eukaryota > Viridiplantae > Streptophyta > Magnoliopsida > Lamiales > Lamiaceae > Salvia > Salvia miltiorrhiza. The sequence continues at coordinate 14,178,015 of NC_080390.1, read as the reverse complement.
GTCCAGAATCATGATGAGCATGTTGAACATTTGAGGTCTGTTATGGATGTGCTTCGCAAGGAAAAGTTGTTTGCTAACCTTAAGAAGTGCATTTTCGGTACGGACAAGCTTGTGTTTCTTGGTTTTGTTGTTAGTGCACAGGGTGTACAGGTTGATGAGGAGAAGATACGAGCTATCCAAGAGTGGCCAACGCCGACGAACGTTGCAGCAGTTCGAAGCTTTCATGGACTTGCTAGCTTCTACAGGCGATTCGTGCCTCATTTTAGCAGTGTTGCAGCACCTTTGACGGAAGTCATCAAGAAGAATGTGGAGTTTAAGTGGGGCAAGGCGCAAGAGGATGCTTTTCAACAGTTGAAATACAAATTGACCCACGCCCCGGTATTATCTCTTCCTAATTTCTCCAAATCTTTTGAGATTGAATGTGATGCTTCTGGTGTTGGTATTGGTGCAGTGTTAATGCAAGAGAGACGACCCATAGCGTATTTCAGCGAGAAGCTCAACGGGGCGACGTTGAGTTATCCCACGTATGATAAGGAGCTGTACGCATTGGTGAGAGCTTTGCAAACGTGGCAGCACTACTTGTGGCCCAATGAGTTCGTCATTCACACGGATCACGAGTCGTTGAAACACTTGAAGGGGCAGCACAAGTTGAACAAGCGGCATGCGAGGTGGATGGAGTTCATTGAGACGTTTCCCTACGTCATCAAATACAAGCAAGGTAAAGAGAATGTTGTGGCTGACGCACTTTCTCGGAGGTATGTCTTGATCTCTACCTTAGATGCTAAGTTGCTTGGTTTTGAGTGTATCAAGAGTTTGTATGAGCATGATGATGACTTTGGTGAGATTTATCTAGCATGTGCGAGAGCTGCTAGTGGAGAGTATTTTAGGCATGATGACTATCTTTTTAGGAAGAATAAGCTATGTGTTCCTAAATGTTCTTTACGTGAGTTGTTATTGCTTGAGTCTCATGGTGGGGGTTTGATGGGACATTTTGGCATTGCTAAGACTTTAGCTGTTCTGCATGAGCATTTCTTTTGGCCTCATATGAAATGTGATGTTGAGAGAATTTGTGGTCGATGTGTTACATGTAAACAAGCTAAGTCTAGGGTGAGTTCCCATGGATTGTATACACCATTGCCTATTCCTACAGCACCTTGGATTGATATTTCTATGGATTTTGTGTTAGGTTTGCCTAGGACTAAGCGTGGTCGAGATTCCATCTTTGTGGTTGTTGATCGATTTTCTAAGATGGCACATTTTATTCCATGTCATAAATCTGATGATGCATCTCATGTAGCTGATCTATTCTTTAGAGAGATTGTTAGATTGCATGGCATGCCTAGGACTATTGTTTCTGATAGGGATTCGAAGTTCTTGCGCTACTTTTGGAAGACTTTGTGGTGTAAGTTGGGTACTAAACTTTTGTTTTCTACTACTTGTCATCCACAAACTGATGGTCAAACAGATGTAGTGAATCGGACTTTGTCTACTTTGCTTAGAGCTATTATCAAGAAGAACATTAAGTCTTGGGAAGATTGTTTGCCTCATGTTGAGTTTGCTTATAATCGTTCTGTTCATTCTGCTACTCAATTTTCGCCATTTGAGATTGTGTATGGATTTAATCCTTTGACTCCATTGGATTTATCTCCCTTACCTGAGCATGAGTATACTAACCTTGATGGCAAGAAAAAGGCTGATTTTGTGAAGCAGATTCATGAGAAGGCAAGGATGAATATTGAGAGGCGCACGAAGCAGTATGCCGAGCGAGCCAACCAAGGACGTCGCAAAGTAGTGTTTGAGCCCGGTGATTGGGTATGGCTGCACATGCGCAAGGAAAGGTTTCCATTGCAGCGGAGATCCAAGTTACTTCCTAGAGGCGACGGGCCATTTCAAGTGTTGGAGCGCATCAATGACAATGCCTACAAGTTGGACTTACCAGGTGAGTATAATGTGAGTTCTTCTTTTAATGTGACTGATTTGAGTCCTTTTGATGTAGGTGATGCTTTGGATTTGAGGACAAATCCTCTTCAAGAGGAGGGGAATGATGCAGCCCAAGGGTTCGTTGGTGCAAGACCCGGTGCATGTTCCTGTTGGTCCGGTTACAAGAGCACGAGCCAAGAAGTTCAAGGAAAGCTTAATGAGCTTAGTTCAAGAAGTGTGGGCTCAAGAGTTGATGAAGAGACCCATTGGAGATGGTGGAGTCGGCCCAAGTTTAGTTAATATCATCAAGTGCGAGTGGGCCGAAGCTTGAAGACTTTACATGTTTTGAAGACTTATGTTTTTAATTATTTTCGAATTTTTCAGCCCATAGTTTCAGCTTTATATTTCGAAAATAAGGGCCTTGTTTGGCAGCCCAGTTAATTTTTGAAATTAGGGCTTCTTTGCTTGGTAGTTAAGTTGTTTCCTTATTAGATTAGAGTTAGTCTTTGCCTATATATAGGCTTCTTATGTTGGACGAAATGGGAACCTACTTTTATCAATAAACTTGTGAGTTTTATTTCTCTCTTGAGAATTTCGAATTCCTCTTGATTATTCCAAGACGAATTCAAGTATCGACGTAACGGCGAGTTTACCATCTCTCGTCGGGTGTCATTCAGCGTCCCCGAGTTACTGCGTCAACTTCACATTGGGGTTTAGGGATCCGTTCGCCTAAATCATTCTGTGGGTTAGATCTAGAGGTTTTGGGATTTTCATCCTTTCCGTTCAAGTTCAGTCTTCCGCGTGCGTTGTGTTCGAACGATTGGCAAGGATCGTATCAGACTGGACCTATTATAATCTCCAATCGAATTATAAATAATTAAGGAAAATTTGAGTTTACTAATTTTAGTTATAGTTTATTGAGTATCAATTATAATTTATTCATTCTCAATCATTGATTTCATCAATTTCATGAGGCCACCACCCCACAGCCCGTTCCTGATTTGCCATAATATCCGCCACTTGATTTCCCTCACGGAAAATATGAGTCACCTGAAGCCTAAACGAATCCAACAACCCCAAAACATTCCGCCACAACGCGAAAAACCGCCAAGGAACATTTTTTGAACGCGTTTTAAGCACGGCCACAACATAAGAGGAATCAGACTCCACCCAAAGATGATTCCAATCCCTTGCATGTGCAATTCTAATGGCGGATATGACCGCCATCAACTCTGCTTCAAACGCAAAACCCACACCATGCTTGAAGTGGAAGGAACCTCTCACCCATCCCCCATTATCACGGAAAACTCCACCCGAGCTAATAGCGCCAGGCGCTCCCCGGGCAGAGCCGTCCGTGTTAACTTTAATCCACGGCGCCACCGGGGGCCACCAACTGACCGAGATCATCTCTGGAGGCGGGGCAGGTCTACCTTTGACGCCAATCTTGCGCAGCACCACGTAATCCGATCAAACATTATTCATGCTCCCTAGGTGCTTGAAATTCAAATCCATTTCGAGGAAGGAAACTTTCACGACCTGAAGCACCCTTTTATAACAAAAGTTCATGTTCTAAAAAATGCAGTTGTTTCTTTGCATCCAAATCGCCCAAATCAAGGCAATGATGCCCGCTTTCCAAAACTTATTGACCTGCGAGCTCAACTTACGGTTCCAAGCGACCACCATGAAGCTTTGAATGTCCAGCTCATGTAAACCTTGAGGGAAGTCGAACAAGTTCAAGAAAATCGCCCAAGCTTGCTGAACCAACTCACAATTCCAGAAGATGTGCTCCGTCGTTTCCGCGTCCCTCCTACAGATCGGGCACCAGTTGGGAGTAATAAGGCCATGACGAATAAGCCTATCATAAGTTGGCATACGGTCATGCAGAAGTCGCCAACACACCAGAGACCTCCTCACCGAAATAAACGGTTCCCAAATCCACGAGCCCCACGAGACATTAGAGAACTTGTGACCATAATGAGCAAAGGCAAGAACCGAGGTAACCTTGCCTTGAAGAGAAGGCTTCCAGAATCTCGTGTCATTACCACCAATCGAAAGCAGAAGAATGTCGCAAACAATTTGCGGGAAAGCGTTAACAAACGCTTGAGTAAAGTGCCACACTCCATCGAAAAAATAGTCCGCTACAATTTGAGTGAGAGAGTCTCTAAAGAAGAAAGGCACGGAACATTTATCCACAAGCATGTACCCTAACCAATCATCAAGCCAAAAGAGAGTAGTTTCCCCATTTCCAATATAACAAAAGGAATTATTCGTCAGCTCACTAATCTCCTCTCTAATTCCCCGCCAAACCGTGGAAGGAGCCACATTCTTCACCTTACAGCACTGGGTCAAGTAGCGTCTTTTCATGATATCAAAACCAAAACTATTTCTCTAGATGACCTTCCAAGCCATTTTCAAAAGGAAGCACCAGTTCAAAGTAACAAAAGAGCGAATCCCAAGACCGCCTTCCTCTTTGATCGAGCAAACTCTATCCCAGTTAACTGAACACGACGGTTTTTTACGAGTGTCGCCACTCCACAGGAAATTCCGGCACCTAGAATCCAGCTCACGAAGCAACGCTCTAGGCCAAAGATACATCATCATCGAATGAGTGAGCGAGCTGCTAATCACGGAATTAAGCAAACAAAGTCTCCCCGACATAGAAAGCTGAAGCCCCTTCCAGCGAGCAAATTTATTTATAATACGATCCAGAATCAGACGAAGGTGAGAAGCTCTGGGCGTGCCGCAGAAAATCGGAACACCCAGATAAGAGAAGGGCTGGGTTCCCGCAGACACCGGCAACACACGAATAACCTGCCTCTTAACTCGGGTCGAGACTTTCTTAGAGAAATAAGTGTGCGACTTTTCCGGGCTAAAAATTTGTCCAGACATCGAGCCATAGAAGTCCAAAAATTTACGGAACGTCTTAGCGTTCGACTTTGTGGCCTTACAAAAAATCAGGATGTCGTCAGCATATAATAAATGAGTAGGAAACGGAACACCTCTACAGAACTGCATGGGATCCAAATGTCCAGAGTTAACAATTATGGAAGAGTGCGCTCAGCGCATCTTCAGCAATCCCAAGCAGAATGGGGAAAGCGGATCTCCTTGGCGAACGCCTCTAGAACAGCTAAAATACCCGCAAAGCTCCCCATTATAGAGAATAGAGAGGCGCGCAGAGTGCAAAATCACCTCAATCCACCTAATGAAGCGATGATGATAACCACAAACTTTCAACACGTTAATCAAGAAATCCCATCTAAGCGTATTAAACGCCTTTGTGATATCCACTTTACACGCCATATTCTGCCCCCCGCAAGATCTTCTCAAGTAGTTAAACCCCTCGGAACCCAGCACAATGCAGTCATGTATCGATCTGTCCCTTATAAACCCAAACTGATTTTTGGAAACAAACTGAGCAGCAACCACGCTCAAGCGAGCCGCTAACACTTTCGAGATGATTTTGAAGAGAAAGTTCGAAAGCACAATAGGACGCAAATCCGCAACCGTCGTGACCGTGTCCTTCTTCGGAATGAGAATCAGAGTATTAGCATTGCAGCCGCTTGGAAGGTACGATTTAATGAAGAAAGTGGTAACCGCTTTCCAAATGTCAAGCTTGACAATATCCCAATAGCTATGAAAGAATTTTCCAGAGAACCCATCCGACCCGGCGAACTCTGACCATCCATTTGGAAGACTGCAGTTGTTATCTCCTCTTCTCCGGGAATGATTGACAACATCTCATTAGCCTGATCAGAGATAATGTGATCCAACACCGCATCCACGTTGATAATATCTAAAGGAGCCTGCGTGATCTCGGTGAAAAGCGTCGAAAAACACTCCACGATGTGGCTGCCGATGACGCTCTGGTCAACACAACTCTCTCCGTTAATGACCAGATGCGAAATAATATGAGGCTTCCTTTTGTACTTGAGCATGCTATGAAAGAAAGTCGTATTACGATCCCCGTCATTCAACCACTTCACTCTACTCTTTTGCCGTAGGAGATTGATTATTCATTCTCAATCATAGAATATGTTTGTGACACCCAAATCTAATTAATTAAAATTTAAATATATATTTGTACGAAAAAAAAATTATAAATATAAATGTTGGGAACCTTGTGGAATATCCTAACCCTTGTTTTGATGATACCAAAATTCATAGGACTTAATTATAATAGACTAGAATTGCTTTGAACTCAAGTGTTAGAGTTCGGTTCTAGTTTAGCTTGCGGTGTCGAAGACTGAAGACTGAAGACTGCAGATACCAACTGAAGTATCAGTTGAAGAATCAGTTGAAGACTGATTATTTAATGCGCGCAATGGACTGATACTAAAGTCAAGTATCAGTTGAACATTCCTCCTAGGACTAATCTTCCAACTTTCAGAGGAAGCCACGTACTCACAAAGTATAGCCGCATTAAATGCAGAGATCTCAGGATATCCTTATCTCTGCAGAGGTCATTCCTATCTGGTGGTTACTTTTCAGAGACGTCACATCTCCTGTCCATCAAGAGAGTTGTTTCCACCCAGACAAGGAACCTCGAAGATTGAAGCCTCAGCCCAAATTTGAATTGCTCTCCAACGGAAGAAATCTTGATGACGTTCACGCCAACGGATCTATTCAAGAGGTCTCCTACAAATAGCGCTCGAGGATCACTTCAACCTTCACCGATTCAACGACATAAGCTGAAGCTCTGCCGAAATTGCTACTCAGCCTAAAGCTTAATCTCCCCAAAACTTGAATCGAAGAAGAGAATTCCAAAGCCAAAATCAGTCACTGCTGATTACACATATTCTCTTAGACCTTAGGCAAACCTCTGTTTACCCAGAAGCCAAAGGTCAAACTTGCTTCAAAGAACTTGTTCTTTGTAGTGAAGTTGGCACTCGTTCAAACCTCCTCCCCAAAAGAGTGTTTGAGTGATTCGAAGTTTAGGAAGGTACTCTGACTCTGAGTGAGAAGTCTTAGCATGGGTTGTGCTGAGCAAAGAAATCCGACGCGAGTGAAGCGTGGGTCCTGAAGAAGGGTTTTCTTCAGTGGTACGGTTGTGTGCACCCGGCAAGCACACGGTTTGGTTTGCAGTGCACCTGTTAAGAACTTGCGGAGTGGATTGTTGGTCTAATCAACCAACCGTGGATGTAGGAAAGGGTTTTTCCGAACCACATAAAAGTCTCTGTGTTGTTTACAGCTTTCAGTTTTACTTTCTTACTTGTGTTATTTCAATTGATAAACTGAACACTGATTAACTGCAAAGAGTAACCTAACAACCAACAACGTGCTCCACCAAGGCTATTGCGAAACTAAGTTTAATTTCCGCTGCGTATGATATCAGTCTGACTGATCTATCTTTTGATAGTCAGGAAGAGTGTTATCATCTCTGTCTTAGCAAACACGACTGAAGCCCTTACGTGCATCAGTTAAGTTCCAGCAACTTAACTGATAACTCTTTACTGAAGAGCTTTCAGTATCAGTCGTCAATCCTGTTTGGTCAAAACTGTTTTCAGTAAAACAGGAGTCTGTGTTTGCATGCAAAGTTTCGTTTTGATCTCTGACTGAGATCCCTCTGATTGAGGATTTGAAAAATAGCTCATAGGTGTATTCCCCCCCCCCCCCATACACCTATTCGAGACCCTCTGGACCTAACAATAAATAAATATTTAATGACAAAATCATGAAATAAATCTTTATTTAAAATATTTTACTCAAAATAACATCTTTACGTGAAGCTAATTTCAAAATATTTGACTCGCCATTCGACCTTCTACGCGTCTACGACCATCGAAACCTGAAAATGTTAAATGTGGAATGAGCATACAGAGTACACTCAGTGTGGAAACATGAAATCATTGTTCACGTTAATAAAACGGTAAACACATACGGTCATTGCATACATATCCTCAATTCGCACGGTGGCAATCCAAGGACTTTAAAGTCCTGGACCCTATTTACGAGCCCCTGGTGACATCCTCAATATAATGGTTGCAACCCTTTAACATGTAATCGCATTGTGGCAATCCAAGGACCTTTCCATCCTGGACCCTATTTACGGACCCCTAGCGATACATAATAATCTCAAATTGCATTGTGGCAATCCAAGGACTGTGACGTCTTTGATCCTATTTACGGGTCCCTAACGATAGATGTAATTCATAACACATATGGTAAACACATAATATTAAAATGAATAAAAATTAACCACAGCATATACTGAAATAAATCTAACACCTGAAATTTAAGTTTTGAAAATTAACTTTAGTAATTAAAATCAAAGTCAACGTCATAGTCGTACCTCACCTAATCCCATAAAATTAAATATAATTTAATAATGATTAAAAAATAATTAATATATAATTTAATATGTATATATATATAATTTAAATAAAGAAAAAGTAAATATACCTTAAGAGCATCCGCATTGGGACCTCCTTGATAGCCTCCTTGATAGCCTACTTGATAGTGTTTGTGTTATTGAGTAGGTAGTGCTGCATTGGGGTTCCTTGATAGCCTCCTTGATAATATTAGTTTTGATTTTATGTTTTTCATTTAAATTTTATTGCATAATTTAAATTGCATATTTAAATACTGGATTAAACATAAAATTAAAAAACCTATTTAAAACATAAAAAAAAATACATAAAAATTTAAAAAACCTAAAACATCATTAAAATCACATAATTAAAAGCCTAGGATAGACCACGACGCCTGAGCACGTCGGCGACCATGGACGCGTGCAATGCACGTTGTGCGTCCGTCATGTTCGTTGTATCCGTGTTCAGGAGCTGCATATCGAGCTCCCTCTCCCGGATATCGTTCCTCCGCTGGTACTGGGCGGTGAATGCCCTCATCTGCGCGTCGTTCCTATCCAACCTCTCCACAATTTCTGGTGGAGGATCCGAGCTCGTATGCGACGCTGCTGCCTTCCCTTTCCCTTTCTCCGCCGCCTTCGCCGTCTTGGCCGCCGCCTTCGCCACCTTGTTGCCAATGGGCCGAGCAGAAGAGATCTCCTCGCCCGACGCCGAGGTGGTGAAGCCGCCCTCTTCCGTAGTCTTTGTCCTCTTGGAGGCATGCACGTCTCCAAGGAGGTACATCGACTTGAACTTGGGATTGTTCCGGAGAACTCTCCACGCGTTCCAGAAATTGAAGGAGGCCCTCTGTGGGCTTCGAGCCTTGAAGATGGTTTGGGCCTTTTCATGAATCATATCATCCGAATGACCGGACGGCCAATTGTTGCGCGTCTCCACCCAAACAGCTTCCCAGAGACGCACATCCGCGCTCACCCGGGACCAGTGGCCTTGAAGTTGCTTGATGCCGAGGTCGACGCCGAGGATGGGGTTCACACGTTCGCGGATTCGGCTCCAATATGACTCTCCCTTCTGATCCGTCCCACGGATCGAGTCGTTGGTCTCCTCCGCCCAAATTTGGACGATGAGATCCGTATGCTGTGGAAGGTAAGTATGACGGTAAACTTTTTGTTTGTCGTGCTTCATTTTGGTGGCCTTTTCCTTCCTCCGGCCGCCTTTTTTTGGTGGGGAGACACTCAGCTGAGCACTCACCAGTTCCTCCTCGGGCGGGCTCTCCTCCAAGTTGATTCCTCCCATATCGGGATGATAATCGGAGGAGAGATCAGGGCACCAATTTGGATCGTAGAAAGGGTTGTGTGGATCCATGACGGAGAAAATTGTAGGAGAAGAAGAGGTGTGAAGAGAAGAAGGAAGAAGGAAGAAGGAGAAGAGGTGTGAAGAGAAGAAGGAAGAAGGTGGGGTATTTTAAAGAAGAGAAGAAGGAGAAAAAAAAAATAATGCAAACGGTCGGTCAAAGGTGCGGAGACCGAGGAGCTGCAGTCAAAAGAATGTATATAAATTCGAATTTTTGAATTTTTCATAATTTTTTTTTTAAAAATTGGGCGCGTGCATTGCACGCGCCATCTCCTCCACCCATTCGAGGATACTCGATAACTCGAGGAGTCCTCGAGGAGCTCCACGCCGCATCGCCCTCCTCGACGCACTCCCTCTCCTCGAGGACCTCCTCGAGTACCCGCGATGCGGGTGCTCTAATGTTTTTGACCTCACACGTTTGCTTAGTTATATATAAGAAGCCTCCACGTAGTCATTTGCATGCATGTATACTTGTAATATATTATTGATATCCTAAACTTATAGATGACTACATGTGAATTACTAAATACATATGATTTTAAATTCGTACAAATTTATTTATCTTTAAATATGAATTACTAAATATATATATATATATATATATATATATATACATAAAATATTTATATACATACATATATATATAATCTACTAATTAAAATTTTTAATTTGATCTATTCTAAAAATATATAGATATTATTTTAAGGCTAAATTTTTATTTAAAAAAATATTATTTTTCTGACTAAGGGCGTGACTAGACAAACATAAAATATTTTCAATAATTTGAAAATTTCTAAATAAAAATTATAAAGAAAATAAATGATTTTTGGCTGTGACAATTTTTAACGATATTTTTATCAATTTATTGGTGAATATCTTTGGAAGATGACTATCTATATAATTTATAAATTTGTCAACGAAAAAAAAAATAGTTTAAAAGTGTATGTATATATATATATATATGTATATATATATATATATGTGTGTGTGTGTGTGTGTGTGTGTGTTTCTTGTAAAAAAATCGTATATATATGATATAAAGCGCAATTCAATTGGTAAAATGTTTATATCTAACTTGTGCGACTTGTGTTGTCAAAAAAAAAAATATATATTTAACTTCAAAAAATTTCACCCTTTATTATAAGTTTAAAAAAAAAATTATACTCCCTCCGTCCCGCTAATAATGGCACGTTTTCCTTTTTGGGTTGTCCCGCTATTGATGGCACATTTCCTATTTTGGAAAAAATAAGGGGTCACTTAAGACTTAATTAATTCCCTAATTGTCTACTTAAATAAATCTCCCTAATTACTTTGTAACACACTCTCTCTCTCTCTAAACTCATGCCCCTTGCATCTCTCTCTACCCCTCTTCTTCATCCCTCCACCACCATCTCCACCGCCTAGCGACGCCGCCTCCCTCACCTTCCACCTGCTCCGTGCCGCCGCATCCCTCACCTTCCTCCTGCTCTGCGCCATTGCATCATCTGCGCCTACTCCACACCATACTCTTCTCCACCACCTCCTCTTGAAGAACAACCTCTTTGTAAAACCTAAAATCACCCGCGATTGCAATTCACAGAGGAGGCAATTGTGATTTTCAGAGATGGCGGCGCTACGACGGCATCTCTACTGGACGCCGAAATTTTGTTCGCCGCAGTCCTTCCTTCCTATTGCTAGTTCCGCCACTGCCTCTTAAAATCTGGGTTTGTAAGCTTTGATATTCAATTTCTTAAAATCTGGGTTTGTAATGTTGTGAGAATTTCTTAAAATGCTTCGAGGCGGAGATGGCTGGGTTGATGAAAATCGGGATCTATTGCTGCGAGTGGGATGCGGAGAGGAGGTGCGATTTGGGAGAGGCAGTGGAGAAGTTCTGGAAATGCTTCGATCTATTGATTTTGGGTGGAAAATGCAGATGTGGGTTTGTAGATTTGTGATTGTTTTGGTAATTCGCTGAGATAATTTTTGGAAATTCCTTCAAGTTTTTACTGAATTTCTGGAGATCGATGCTTTAGAGCCTTAGTCTTTGGTGATTGGAGATGGGTTGATCCGGCCATGAGCTGTTCTTGGCGGTGGCGACTCCGGCGGCAGAATTTTGGAGGTTGGAGGAGAAAGGAAGGGATATACTAATAATGATTTAAGATTAATTAAAAATAACATTAAGTATGTGGTTTACTCTTAATTTTAGTCTCCTTAATACCCGTGTGGAAAAGAAACGTGTCATTATTAACGGGACGGAGGGAGTATAACATATTTTAAAAATGGAATAAAAAATTATAAATTTTAATTAAAATAAATTATAGTAATTTTTTTGAAGCGAATAATTATAAACTTTTTTAATGCAAATATCACTCAATGATGATTTTATAATAAAAATTAACTTAAATTATTATTCAATTAATAAATAAAGCATGTTTACAAAAAAAAAACCATGAAAATTCATGCATGTCAAAATAAATAGACACATATATGTTAAAATTGAAAGAGTGTGACTAATTTTTCACTACAAAAAAAAGGACTATTACTGGCGGCATTTTTCGTCGGTAATAGGGACACGGCGGCCGGTAAAGATATTACCGGCGACAACTTGCCGCCGGTAACGTCCCCGCCGGTAATTGAATTACCGGCGACAACCGTTAAAAGGCGGAGAATTGCCGAAAAATTACCGGCGGTAGCGCCGCCGCCGACGGTAATGTTGATCGGACGGCGGTGGCGATATCGCCTATCTATGCAGGGTTATTACCGGCGACCGCTTTTTTTCGTCGGTAATATTTTAGATTTTATTTTTTTATTTAATTTATTTATATCCATAATTTATTTTCGTATTTACACAGTATTGCATAAGTTAGATAAACTTCCCAGTCGGTCACCCATCTTAGTTGTGCTTTAAGTCAAGCACGCTTAACCTTGAAGTTCTTTTCGAGTGGTCACCAGTACAGAACACTCGTATTGTTGATATATCTAGTACCTATTAATTCATTTAAAGTCTACTACAATATACAATATCATATACATTCATAACATTAGAATATGTCGAGATGATATCCAAGAGATGTTGTTAATTACGTATCGGGCTCATTTTCATCCTTATTTTTATGTCGGAAAAATATTTATTTATTAATTTATTATTTATTTTTTTTATTATTTTTTAAACAATCTAGTTTATACACCATAAGTAATTTAATTTCGTAATTGTAATGTATTTTGAATTTATTTGTTTAAGTCCTTATTTTTATGTCGAAAAAATATATATTTATTATTTTTTAATATATTTATATATATATGTCGAAAAAATATTTATATATATATATATATATATATATATATATATATTTACCAATCTAGTTTATACATCATAAGTATTTTAATTTGGTAATTGGAATGTATTTTGAATTCATTTGCATATGTTAATTAAATGCAATGTTGTTTCTAAACATGAAATAAATAGTTCAATAAAACATAAATGTATAAAACAAAGTGTCAAGTGTAATTTTGTTTCAAAACATACATGAAATAACTAGTTCAACAAAATATAAATATATAAAAGTCAAGATGATGGACCAGGGATCATAGACCTAATTATCATCATCATGAGTAGATGACGGAGGTAGCTGATCCCGTCTGCCTCATATACTGCTCCATCGTAGCCATCCGCTCAATGAGAGCTTGACGTTCCGCTCGTTCTGCAGCCCTATCCTCCTCAGCCTTTTGCAGTCGCTCCTCCAGCGTGGAGATACGTGTCTCATACAGCTGCTGAGACATCTCAGAAACGCCAGTGGTGTGAGTAGACCCTCTACTAACCTGGCTCCGACCGGCACTTCCAGTGCCATAGAGCCGTGACCTGTCGGGGCGTACGACCTCGAAGTATACCTCATCGAGTCGGTCCTCTCGTCCTGTCTCAATAACAATGCGATGAATCTCCGCCTAATTCATACATAACAATGCATAATTGTTAGAAAAATAAATACATTTCACTATGTATTAATATTTGATTAAACTTAAACACTTACATCTATTCTCTCATCCCTCGGTGACAGAAAAGTTTCATCTGAGCGTATATGAAAGCGGAGGAAGGTGCTATAGTTATGTGCACCCTGGGGGAGATCAGTCTCCAAGCTCTGTTCATGCATGTATATAAGATAAATAAGTTATATTATTTGCGATATTATATATATATATATATATATATTACGAACTTATTTGATAATTAATTACTAACCAGACTCTGCTGCAATATACGAGTGGATTGAGACCCTCTCATGTGCCTGTTGATCCCTGTACCAGGTCCATCGGGTTCAGACATCCGGTTCGCACGTGCTCGCTGGGAAACGGCCTGAACAGGGTTTTAGTTCCAGTATGCCTGGAGTCTCGTCCAGAATTCGACAGACATCCAGAGGGGTCTATCCATTTCCCGCCCTGCGTCGATACTAGCCCTGAGCTTCCTCTTGTAGTCGCTCATTATGTCATAGTACCTCTTGCTGGCTTTGTGCTCCCACATCGTCCTTGCCTCAGGCTCGTCCTCAGGCGACCAAGCAAACTCTTTCTGTTGAAAGAAATAGTTGATTTAATATATAACATTTTAACAATATATAATGATAAATTTATATGTACTATAAATTTAATTATACCTTTAATTCCTGAAAGTACGACTCCTTCACCGTTGGCGAAGTCAACCTCCAAGTATACCGCCCGGGTTATCAATCCTCTTAAATGAAAGCGTGCAGGCTTTGGCCAGGCCCACTGGCTCCATCAACACACTGTATAAAATTAATTTAAGGAATTATTTGCTATACGAGAAATAATAATTTAAATTAAAATACTTACACAGTAGGTGCCCTCTGAAAGACAATCCGGCCTGCGTCCCTAGCCAAGGCGGCCCTGATATCGGCAGCTATAGGGCCTCTGAGCCTTCTAGCCCGTGAACTACTAGAAGAGGACTGGGGAGTCTGAGGAGTCGCAGAAATGTGCGGCCCGGACCCATCAGATGTGTCATCAGTCTGCTCATGCTGTGCAGATAGACCAAACCCAAGGAAACCTCTACGAGTAGACATGTTACCTGTTTCAAATTGATTCAGATAAGCATTGACACAAATAAAATATCATAAATTACTTGAATCAAACGAAATTTCGACAGCATAATCCCACTATATTCCAATCAAACAAACAAACAAATACATTGCCAAATATTCCAAACAAACAAACAAATACATTGCCAAATTAAACAAACAAACAAATACATTGTCAAATATTTCTATCACCAATCTGTTTCCTAACCATCACTACTGTCATCATCACTACCGTCGTCATCAGATGTCAACGGTTCATCGTCGTCTTCTGGTTCATCGTCATCTTCAATGTCAACGATTCCACCGAGGGGATGAACAAGAAGTGGCGGGTCAATGTCTACAGTTGTGTGGGTAGACATAATAGTAACAACCTCTTCTTGGAACAGTTGATCTAATGTTGAGTTAGATGCGACAGTGGAGACTTCACCCTTTGATCTTGCGTTGACTTTGCATGCTGACCACCAGTTTTTCTTTGATTGGTTCATGCTGGGATAAGGGCAGTAAAACACTTGAACTGCCTGACTCGCTAAAACAAATGGATCGTACTTATTATATCTCCTTGTGTGGTTCACTGAAACCAACTTAACGTCTGTATCAATAGAAGTTCCCTGAGCAGACAAGTTAAACCATTCACATTTGAACAAGACTGTCTTCGTTATTGGATACCCTGGATACTCCAGCACGCACAGCTCTTGCAGACGCCCATAAAAGTCCAGCACATCTCTGCCATAGACCGAGCCTTTAATGCAAACGCCATTGTTCACAGTCGCGCTGTCATTGTCACGATCAGTCGTGTGAAATCTATAGCCATTCACAAAATACCCGGAGTACATTTCAATCTCATTTAAGGGCCCAGTTGCAAGCGACTTAATATACGGGTTCAAATCGTCGTTATAAGGACGACTCACCTGTTACACACAATAATTTAAGTTTGCAAGCCAATTTTATCCAAGTAAATGTATATTTAACATAAGTATGCCGCATCTTACATAATGGCTAAACCACACAAGAAAATTGTTATCATATGCAGCCTCTAACTCCGTACCGGTGATTGTAGGATTTGCATACCGCAGTTCTTTCTCGAAAATCCTTGGATACAAAGAAAATGTTATATGTTACAACCTATGTACGATGAATATTTATATACATAAATTTAACGAGAATACTCACTTGATATATGTGTCTGCAACCTCTGCACAATTGCTCAAAATATACATATGCGCATCAATGTATTCTTTTGCTCATCAATGTATTCTTTTGGCTCCATGTATCTCTTTGTCATTCGGCCAATTGAACGTCCAACTAGTTTGAATATTAAGAGTTCATTAGGATCATCATTCTCGGCAACAGGCTCATCAATATTGCGAGGCAAATTTCTCCACTTTGTAGTCACATGCTCCTCAAAGTAATACGAAGAGAAGGTTGACATTTCTTCTAGTATATATGTATTGTTGATGGATCCCTCAACCTTTACTTTATTTTTTATATGGTTTTTCAATGTCCTCAAATATCATTCAAAATGATACATCCACCGATACTGCACTGGACCGGCAAGTCGTGTTTCATCTGCCAAATGAACTGGTAGGTGCTCAATTGAGTCAAAGAAACTCGGTGGAAAGATACACTCAAGTTTGCATAGAGTAACAACTATCTTCTCACTAAGTATTCCCATATCATGTATTGAGATATTCCGGAATGTTAATTCTCTAAAGAAAAAACTTAACTCTGTAATTGCCTCCCAAACGTTCTTAGGAAGAAGTTCTTTGAAGGCAACAGGTAGCAGTATTTGCATGAACACGTGACAGTCGTGACTTTTCATGTTATGCATCTTCAGGTTGTTCAAATCAACGCATCTGCTAATATTTGACACGTACCCATCGGGAAACTTAAGACTCTTGATCCATTGAAGTAAAATCTTCTTCTCATCTCGTTCAAGCGTGTAACATGCTTTTGGATATTGTTGGGCTCCATCCAATTTCTTCAATTCAGGCCGTCGGTAGAAGATGTTCAATTCTTCTCTCGACTTGTCTGTATCTTTTGTCTTCCCCTTCACATTGAGGACAGTGTTGAACACATTATCAAACACATTTTTTTCAATGTGCATGACATCCAGATTATGTCGAATCAAAAGATCCTTTCAATAGGGAAGATCCCAAAACATGCTTTTCTTCTTCCACCCAATGTGTTGATATTTTGCGAGATGAGCATTTCTGCCATCGAAGTCTTCTGTAACCTTAATGAAGTGCA
Source organism: Salvia miltiorrhiza (assembly GCF_028751815.1). Lineage (NCBI taxonomy): Eukaryota > Viridiplantae > Streptophyta > Magnoliopsida > Lamiales > Lamiaceae > Salvia > Salvia miltiorrhiza. The sequence goes on along the minus strand of NC_080390.1, from coordinate 14,161,130 downwards.
ACCTTTCAATTTGATCCAAGATTTCTGTTCCCGATCTCTGTTCTGGTGGATTCACATTGCATGTTTTATTCTTCAATAATGAAGTCTTATTTCTCCTAAACACATGGTTACGAGGTAAGAACTTCCGATGATTGTCAAACCACGATTGTTTTCCACTCTTTGGTAGGGTGAATGCTTCTGTATTCTCCATGTAGTGTGGACAGGCCAATCTCCCAGCTGTACCCCACCCAAACAACATAGCGTACGCTGGAAATCACTTATAGTCCATATAAGAGCTGCCCGCATGTGGAAAATTTGCTTCACAGATACGTCGTAAGTGTTCACACCTACGTCCCACAAATATTTCAACTCTTGTATAAGTGGCTACAAGAATACGTCCAACTTCATCTTTTGGTTTGATGGCCCAGGCACGAGAACTATGAGGAACATGAATTGTTCTTTCATGCACAACCATAGAGCAAGTTATATGGTGTGACAATTACCGGCCAAGACGAATATTGACGTCCTGATTGTGCAAAGGGGGCAAAACCATCTGTAGAGAGGTCTAATCTCACATTTCTGGTCTCTTGAGCTAATTCAGGATAAACTGAATTCAAGTGTTTTCATGCCGAAGAGTTTACCGGTGGCGCATAACTCCATCGTCTGTTGAAGTCGCATGCCAACGCATGTTCTCGGTTGTTGCTGCAGATGCAAACAACCTCTGCAGTCGGGGCGTCAAAGGAAAGTAGTGCATCTATTTAGTGGGAACATGTTTCTTTCGCAATCTTCCAGATGCACGTCGCGTCTCCTTATATCGTAACTCGCCGCAGAAGTTACAGCTGTGCAACTCACTATTGTCCCTCCAATACAACATGCAATTATTAACACAACAATCGATCTTCTCTACCGGCAAACCCAAACCGCGCAGATTTCTCTTCGTACTATAGAAGTCTTCTGGACAGTTGTTATCCTTCGGTAAAGTCGTGTTAAACATCGACGACAACTGATTGTAGCATCTCTCTGACATGTGGTTTTCAGCCTTTATGCTCATGAATTGAGTCATCCAGGATAACTGTGAGTAAGTGTCACATGATGGGGACAATGGATTATCGGCTGCGTTGAACATATCATAAATATATTGAGCGTCAGGATTGGGCGGCTCCTCCAGATTTGGAAGATCTTGGTAATTACTAGGTCCAACATGATCATGCACCATCCTTTCGTAGTTATTTTATGACCCATCATCCTCATCCATTACTTGGTAATTACTAGGTCCAGCATGTTCTGTCGGCATATACATCGATGCTTCCCCGTGATAAACCCAGGTTATGCAATTGAGGACAAATCCACGTCTACTAACATGTTCTCTGACTGTAGGTACGGATAGAAAGGCTGCATTCTTGCACTTTTTACACGGGCACCTAATGTTATATTCTTCATCTGTGTATGCCGTTTGATTTGTCGCATACTCAAGGAAACTCTCAAGCATTGTTTCAAATGCAGAACGATCATTGTATCTCGCGTACATCCATATACGATTATCATTCATTCTTGCAAATTCTAATTGAAAAAAATAAATAAAAGATCATAAATTACTTGAATCAAATGAAATTTCGACAACATAACTCCACTATCCTAACTACCAAGTGCTCGACTCTACCAGCAGCTATAGTGACCATAGTGGTCCTAATTTATAAAGCCTATAATAGGTCTATCCGGCCCTCCATTGTCGAACAATACAATACATATAAAGCCATAAAAAACAAAGTAATTAAATTAAAAACAATCATTTGTTGGGAGAAGATCAATTTCTATCCCAAAGGGAGAAGATCCTTAAGAAATTAATTAAATCAATCCTACAATATATAATAACATATCATTTTATTATAAACACTTACTAGCATACTTAAAATTCAATTAATCATACTTAATTTAACAAAATTATCTAACATAAATAAATCTCTAACAAATTCATACTTAAAATTAATCATGCTTTATAATTAATCAAACTTTAATTTAATTAACGTTAATCTAATTAACATTAATTAGATTCTAACAAAATAATTGTAAAAACAAATTTAAAATTAATCTAATTAACATTAATTAGATTCTAACAAAATAATAGTAAAAACAAATTTAAAATTAATCTAACTAATTAAAATCAATCATACTTCTCATATTATAAATTAATTAAAATTAATCTAATTAACATTAATTAGATTCTAACAAAATAATAGTAAAAATAAATTTAAAACTAATCTAACTAATTAAAATTAATCATACTTCACATATCATAAATTAATTAAAATTAATCTAATTAACATTAATTTTAATCTAACAAAATAATTAATAAATAAATAAAATAGCGAGAACGACAGCGTATGGTAGTGGTCGGCGGCGGTGGCAGTGTCGTCGAACTGAGACGATAAAGAAAGATAATGAGATGAGAGAAAGAGGACCTACAGGGGGTGGCTGGCCGGCGGCGGTGGTCTGACGGCGACGGTGGCTCGATGGCGGCGGCGGCTGGGGGTGGGGCGAGGCGGATCGGCGACTAGTGGTGGGGGGTACGGTAGGGAGCAAGGTGGGGGGGGCTGTGTGAAATGAAAAGGGGATCTGGGAAGGGGATGATGGATTTAATTTAACAAATAGCGGAGGCAAAATGCCTCCGGTAATTATCGACGGCGTTGCCGCCGGTAATATATATCCCTCATTAAAATTAAACTTAAATTAAATTATTTTATAAATACCGACGGCGAGCCGCCGGCAATTATTGGCCGCGACCATGCCGCCGGTAAATTTAAAAAGGCGGGTCACCTAGTTTGCCGTCGTTGTGTCGCCGATAATTAATTACCGGCGGGAGCTCCGCCGTGGGTAATTCCCGCCGGTATTTCGGCGTTTTTTTGTAGTGTTTGTTGGATCGGTGACTTTCTCTATCAAAAAGTCTCGCCAACTTTGTGTTGACTCTACTACACGCGCAAACACGAGCGAGCGCGAGCGCGCGCGCGCGCGCGCACACACACACACACACACACACACATATATATATATATATATATATGTATATTATTAAAATACGATTTTATTGAAAAAAAGAAAAGAGAAAACCTAATATTTCAATTGAAAATGAAGCAATTACAACTAAAAATATTAATGTGTCTTGAACCAATTTAATTCACACTATAAACTAGTCAAAATTTTCATTGAAAATACAAAAGTATTTAATGGAATTAATGTTCCCAATAAATATATTAAAATTATAAAATAAAAATATATAAAGAATAAGAATGTCTTTTCATATTAAAATGTAATAAATTTTCATATTTGATCCGGGATCAAATTGATCCAAATTGCAAGGTCCATTTTTTATTTTTTTTTGTATGAAGTGAAAGAAAAAAATAAAAATAGTAATGTATTTCTTGGACGACAGATAATAATGAATATAGTAATAATGTTACTAATGTATATACTTTTCCCAAAGTGCATGGCGTAATAGTAAAGCGTGTTGAAAATATTCATGTTTTTTCGAGAATGTTATAACTATTTGCCCTCATTATTAACAGGTGAACCTACATTCTAGTACTAGCTAGGAATTTTAGGCCGAACACAATTAATCAGAATTAATTAAAATGAAAAAAATAATAATAATAAAGAGTAACGATCCATAAGAGCATCCGCATTGGGACCTCCTTGATAGCCTCCTTGATAGCCTACTTGATAGTGTTTGTGTTATTGAGTAGGTAGTGCTGCATTGGGGTTCCTTGATAGCCTCCTTGATAATATTAGTTTTGATTTTATGTTTTTCATTTAAATTTTATTGCATAATTTAAATTGCATATTTAAATACTGGATTAAACATAAAGTTTAAAATTACTTAAAACATAAAAAAAAAAAATACATAAAAATTTAAAAAACCTAAAACATCATTAAAATCACATAATTAAAAGCCTAGGATAGACAACGACGCCTGAGCACGTCGGCGACCATGGACGCGTGCAATGCACGTTGTGCGTCCGTCATGTTCGTCGTATCCGTGTTCAGGAGCTGCATATCGAGCTCCCTCTCCCGGATATCGTTCCTCCGCTGGTACTGGGCGGTGAATGCCCTCATCTACGCGTCGTTCCTATCCAACCTCTCCACAATTTCTGGTGGAGGATCCGAGCTCGTATGCGACGCTGCTGCCTTCCCTTTCCCTTTCTCCGCCGCCTTCGCCGCCTTCGCCGCCTTGTTGCCAATGGGCCGAGCAGAAGAGATCTCCTCGCCCGACGCCGAGGTGGTGAAGCCGCCCTCTTCCGTAGTCTTTGTCCTCTTGGAGGCATGCACGTCTCCAAGGAGGTACATCGACTTGAACTTGGGATTGTTCCGGAGAACTCTCCACGCGTTCCAGAAATTGAAGGAGGCATTGGTTGGGCTTCTAGCCTTGAAGATGGTTTGGGCCTTTTCACGAATCATATCATCCGAATGACCGGACGGCCAATTGTTGCGCGTCTCCACCCAAACAGCTTCCCAGAGACGCACATCCGCGCTCACCCTGGACCAGTGGCCTTGAAGTTGCTTGATGCCGAGGTCGACGCCGAGGATGGGGTTCACACATTCGCGGATCCGGCCCCAATATGACTCTCCCTTCTGATCCGTCCCACGGATCGACTCGTTGGTCTCCTCCGCCCAAATTTGGACGATGAGATCCGTATGCTGTGGAAGGTAAGTATGACGGTAAACTTTTGGTTTGTCGTGCTTCATTTTGGTGGCCTTTTCCTTCCTCCGGCCGCCTTTTCTTGGTGGGGAGACACTCTGCTGAGCACTCACCGGTTCCTCCTCGGGCGGGCTCTCCTCCAAGTTGATTCCTCCCATATCGGGATGATAATCAGAGGAGAGATCAGGGCACCAATTTGGATCGTAGAAAGGGTTGTGTGGATCCATGACGGAGAAAATTGTAGGAGAAGAAGAGGTGTGAAGAGAAGAAGGAAGAAGAAAGAAGGAAAATAGGTGTGGAGAAGAAGGAAGAAGATGGGTTGATTTAAAGAAGAGAAGAAGGAAAAAAAAAAAAAAAAAATTCAAACGGTCGGTCAAAGGTGCGGAGACCGAGACGCTGCAGTCAAAAGAATATATATAAATTCGAATTTTCGAATTTTTCATAATTTTTTTTTTTAAATTGGGCGCGTGCATTGCACGCGCCATCTCCACCGGCCATTCGAGGATACTCGATAACTCGAGGAGCTCCTCGCCGCATCGCCCTCCTCGACGCAGATGGTCTCCTCGAGGACCTCCTCGAGTACCCGCGATGCGGGTGCTCTTAGTGTATATATATATTTAATTAAAGTTGGGTGATGCTGTTTGAATCAATTTGATTCGGATCAAATGCAATAAATATTCAATTCTCAATATAAAAATACATTCTTATCCTTTATACAATTTTCATTCCATAATTTTAATACATTTAATTTTAATATAATATTATATATACCGGGAACAAAAATTCATTAAATGTTTGTATTTTCAATAAGAATTTTGATTTATATTTATTAATTGAATAATAATTCATCATTAAATTTGATTTAAAAATCATCATTAAGAATATTTTTTTTTTCTGTGGGCTAAGAATATATATTAACTTTTTAAAAATAGTAACTTATTTTAATTAAAATATGTATTTTTCATTCCGTTTTTAGAAATATGTTAAAATATTTAAATAAACTTATACTAATATATATAAAAAAATTTAAACTTAATTTAATATATATAAAAAGTAAACTTTCTTAGGGGTATTTAAGATATAATGCATTTTTATTTTAATATTATGATTATTTTATCATCATTGATCCGAAACAATTTGATCCAAATAGATTTACATTTAAAGTTTACGATTTATCGAAACAACCCAAAGATATTGGAAAGATATTTATGATTAGGAATGGCAACAAAATAATAGCACATCATTATTTTCAAGAGGTCGTTTGGTAGCCTTGCCTTTTGCTGGACGCCGAGGGAAGGGAACTCCGTAGCTGATAGTCTTTGCTTCTTTTGCTCTTAGATCTAATTCGCCTTTTCTGCTGCGAATGTGTCCCCGTTTGCTGTAAACTTTTCTTCCCATTCTCAATCAAGGCTTCCCTTTGGTTCTCAAAAAAAAAATAAAGTGACGATGATTTGCGCGTTATTTAATTCTTCGGGCCTAATTATTTGTTTTGTCCCTCAATGTCGTTTTGGCCGTCAAATTTGAAGACTTAAGTTTTTTGGATTATAGCACAATTCAAATGGTTATTATTTATCTTTATATTTGTTACTCTCTCCGTCGCACGAATCTTGACACATTTTCCTTTTTGGACCATCCCACGAATATTGATACATTTCCAAATAAGATAACTTCTCTATCCTACTTTATCACTTTTATTATTTTATCTCTCATACTTTAACACTTTTATCACATTCTCTCTCGTACTTTATTACTTTATTAACTACACACTTAAAACACTAATCTACAATTCCTTAATTCCCGTGTCGAAATCAAACGTGTCAAGATTCGTTTTGACATGTTGTAACTGCATCAACATCTGATCATGCCTTGATTTTGAATCGATTTGGAAATAACAATCAAGAGTGTTGTTAAGTAACTCAAATTAAACTAGATCGAGAAATTGTCGATGGTGAATAATTCTGTTGTTAAATAGTTTAATGACGGAAAAAGGGATGTTCCGATCATGTTAGCGGAAAGCTTATATATGCAACGTCGGAATGTTCCAAACTATAGTTCCGATCGACGAACATATCCAAATTAAATTAATTAAAATGAGTTTAATTTTGAACTCGAGCATAGAGTAACCCCTAATTTCATCACTAGTTTTGTGAATCATTGGAGTGTAACTTATTCGCATACGCAATGGGATATTGCTATGGTAACAATGGTTACTATCACACGCATCCTACCTTTTGATGTAACTTGTCCAAATATATATGGAAATAAATACATAAATACACCACACCCATGACATCAGCAAAAAGTAATGTAATTTGTAACTTTTTTTTTTCCAGAATTACAGAAAGTATCTAATATATAATCAAATAAGTAACTTGCACGCAGACGAGACCTCTACATCTCACAAAGGTAAGAAAATAATTGTACGCAGATGAGACCACTAAACACACTAAGGTGGGAACACTTCACACACAAAAATGATAAAACTATACCGCGCGTAGATGAAAATTGAACCCAAGCTCTCTTATAATGAAGAATTTTTGGGCACCTCAATTTTGTCACTTAAATTAAACCTCATTGAATGTGGTGCTAAATTTGTTCGCATGCATATATAGTACTACTTTATACCCCATGCATTAGTGTTCACGATAATTTTATTTTCTTTTTTGAAACACAACTATACTTTGATATATACATAGAACTAGCTAGAAATATTTGATGAAATTCGTGACTCATCCTAAAACACCTAATGGATGGACTCGAATTTATACGAGGTCGTCCTAGGGTGGTAAGGTGACTCAAGTCGTCTCTCAAGGAAGACTTAACAGGGCTTCGATTATGCTACTCACAAGTACAGAAATAAAACCTAAACACTCTAATCGGATAATTGGGGCTGACACTGACTAACGCTCTAACACCGGTACGTAATTGAAATGAAGCAATAACAATTAACTAATGCAGGAACATATGCGAACACAATAAAAACTAAGAACACGGCATTTAAACATTAACGGGATCAACTAGGGTTTCAATCTTGAACTCTGAACCAAACAATCATAAACTCATAAGCATCAACAATTAATTAACACCTAGGCAAGAAACTAAATCGAGGATCAAATTCTAACTTGCGCAAACTTCAAGACAATTAAAAAGATTATTAAACATCCACCAATAAGATAAAACTGAAAGCAACAATATTAATCCAACGATTCTAACAATTTATTCGAGATCAAACGTCATCAATCACAAAACATCACTTTCACCATCATCACAATCATCAAAGCATAAACCAAGGAATTTAAATAAGCCAAAGGATTCAAATTAACTAAATAGAATAAATGAGTTCTTACAAGCGTAGCAATTCAATGGGAAACAATCCGACGAAAGAGTAATGGAAATCACAAGCGATCCGATGAATCCGAAAGCGAGGTAAAAATTTAGCAACTCTAAAAACAGTGGAAAAATAGTGGAAAATCGCCCTGGAGGCTGTGCTGATCGGGAATCCCGAATAAAACCCTAAAAATGGGTTTTTATATCAAAAAACGTAACTGCCGAAAAATGACAGCGGCGGCGGCCGCCGTGAGACGGCGGCGCCGTGGACGGCGGCCGCCGTGGCACGGCGCCGCCGTGATGCCCTTTCGCAGAAACTCCCCAAAACGTGCACGGCTCGCGCCGTGGGGCTGCGGCGCCGTCTAGACGGCGGCCGCCGTGGCGCGGCGGCGGCCGTGGGTTGTCTTCGAAATTTGCTTCAATCTCTGCTGAAAAACTTGACAACTCTCGAATCCTGCACATGACAATAGTATACCCAGAAAGATCATCGAGCACGTGAAAAATAAGGCAAAGAGGAATAAAACATGCTCGAAAACACGGTAGAACACTAGCAAGAACCGCCCAAAAACGAGGTAAACAACCCCCCCACACTTAAATCCTTGCTTGTCCTCAAGCAACAACACAAAATCGAAAGAAAACCCACAGGCGATTCTTCTTACCAATCAAACTCAAACCAATCCAAGCCCTTCAAGAAATCAATGTCCCCCAATCAAGTGTTCAAAGCTAACATTTAAAAGTGCAACAACGAGGTGATACAACTCAATCCGATCAGATCCAATTCTCCGCTAAGGGTGAATTTCCTAATGCAATTTCCTTTACAATCATGTCTCACTCCTTTTTCATATTTTTTTTTTTTTTTTTTTGGGGTCATGTTATTTTTGCTCATAATAGATGGGCCATAATTCACGAGATTGCACTTTTGGAGGTGATCCAAAATGTTCTCGTGTGGTTTCCCATGCTCATAATGACAACATTAGAGGAGCAGAGACCCAGACTATCAGAACTCAACAACCAACCAGACAATTCAAAACAGAGACAGATATTAGGAATTGCACTGAAAACACTCCCCTTAGCATCTACCGGACAAATCACGTCAAGAGTTGTTCATCAGGGTGTTGCACCAAAACCTTAAACTAATTGCACTTCATTGGGAACAAATCAATCAAAAAGAACGAGGACAACAATCCAAACAGACACAATCCAGAATCGCCAATGAGCTACCATCAATCATGTGATGCACTTAAGAACAGGCACGAAAACAAGAGAAGGGGACCATTCGCCCCAAAACAAGCAAAACAGGGCAACAGAACCAAGCATGCAACGAAATGATAAAGCATCGTAAACCGCATGCGGCACAACCAACAACACAACCAAGACCGGACCATACGACCCCCCCAATGAATAAATAACGCCCCTCCCCCACACAGAAAAACTTGCACTGTCCTCAGGGCATGAAAACTATAAAGTTAGAGGACGTCCCTGAATAGGAGTGCAGTCAACACGGCGACAGCAGTAGAGAGAGCGGCGACCTAGAGCTGTAAACCAAACAACGAGAAAACCCACAAGATAGAAAAGCATAAAACAAGAACGAAAGGAAAGACAAAAAATATGTACAAAGGTGGGTAAGAGGTCGCTCAGTAGGGGCCCCGAGGGGGGCCCGGGGGGTGCCGGAACTGGTCCTGGTTCTGTAAAGAGAAGACGGCCCACTGTCGCTCAAGGTCGGCGAGGTAGTAGTTCGTGTCAGTGAGGCCCTGGTTGGCATCGGTGAGGCCCTGATTGTATTGGGCAAACCGAGCATCAAAAGACGACACCTGTTCACGCAAACGCGTGACCTCTCCGCCAATGGTGTTCACCCTGCCGTAGACGTCGCCCAACTGTGCATGCATGGGCGTCACGTAGCCACCAAGATGGTCCAGATGACCATAAATGTCGTCGATCCGAGCATAGATGCCGCCCACCGAGTCCTCCACTGAATCAAAACGGGAGGAAACCTCCTGGCGGAACTGGCCAAAGGACTCGTCAAAATGGGCCTGAAACTGCTGAAAGGCATCGGAGGGGCCCGCCTCAGGATCATAAACGAAAGCAGGTGGTGGCGCATGTTCGTCGTACTCCTCCTCATCATTGTCCTCATCATTGTCATCTATGACCTGGCGCGCCGAAGATGACGTGCCCTCGCCCCGTTGGAGTTGCTGCAAAATGGAACGGACATTGTGGCGTTTGGATTGGGGAATGATGGTGAAGTCTTTGGCCACAAAAGTCTTGAGCTCAGAGTGATCAATTGCCCTTGTCTCAGCGGCGCTTAGGTGTGCGGGAACCTGGGTCGGCGGGAAGAGGCCGAAATGGAGAGCCAGGGCGGTGGAGATGGGGCTCAGAGAAGGCTTGAAACCCCCATGCCGGGCCATGCTGTGAAGCTGGTTCCAGATGATGGTCGTGGCGTCAATCTTCTTCTTCCGCTTTGCACACCATAGCAGGTACAATTCAGTCTCATTGACTTTGTTGGCTTGCTCCTTGCCCAAAATGCAGAATGACAGGAATTTGTGGAGCACGCCGATGTCGGCGTCAATGAGTTGGTTGCTCGGGGCACCTTGGCCGGTCCAAGTGGGCAATCCAGTCAGTTCTTGCCAAGCCTTAGCCGGCACCCACGTATCCGGGAATCCCTTCAATCGCTTCGGGTGAAACCCAAAGGCGTCACTCATAATCCGGTAGGTGACGACGCATGGCGTATTGAGCATGCGGCAATGGAGCTGTGACTTGTCTGCGGTCATGTTGAGTGTGCAAAGGAACTCCAAGTGCAAAGGAAGCAAACCCGGCGGCGTGGTTTGGGAAAACTTGTAGAGTCCCAAACTCTTCAAATGTGCCGTGACGTCTTGGTCGAGTTGCGCCCTTCGGAGCAGGGGCCAATCAAGACATCGAGGCTGAGTCACCTTCTTCCCTTTTAGGGCCTTCCATCGGGTGCCTTCCCAGTCCTCAAAGATAGCAAAAGGAGCATTGTATACATGCCGGATGTCCTTCGGTGGCGAGGGAGGGCGGGGAATCGGCGAGGCTGGCTGCCGGCTAGAAGAGGCCGGCTGGCGGCTGGAAGAGGCCGGCTGGCGGCTAGGAGAGGCCTGAGGGCTAGGCGGGGCCTCATCTTCGCTTTCGTCGACGACGAGGGGGCGGCGGCGCTTGTATGTGGTGAGAGGTGCCATGGGAAGAGCCGGAAGTAGACGGCGGCGGCTGCGCTGACGGCGGGGGGCGGTGCAGACGGCGGCGGCCGTGGAGACAGCGGTGGCTGTGGGATACGGCGGCGGCCGTGTAGGCAGCGGCGGCCGTGGGCGGCGGGAGGAGAAGGGCTGGGAGCTCTGCGGCTGCGGCTGCTGGATGATGCAGCGTCGGCACCTGCGGTTGTGGCGGAGAGGGAGGGCGGCGCTGCAGCGGCGGTTGGGAAGGAGGCCGGAAGTGGTGGAGTTTGGTGGCGGTGGTGGGAAGGTAGGGTGGTGGCGTGGTGTTTATGGATGTTAGGTGTGAAGGTGGATAAAATGAGGTTGGAGGTGGTGGACGGTGGTGGTCGGATGTGGGTGGTAGAGGTGGTGGGGCGGCGAGTATTAAGAAAAGGGGGAGAGAGATAGGGAGGGAGGCGGGAAGGTGGGGGGGGCAGCTAGGGTTGGGTTCTTTTAAAGGGTGGGGACGGGCCGGGCTGGGCTTAGCGGGCTGGGCTAGCTGGGCATGGGGTGAGTGGGCTGGCTGGGCATGGGGGGTGGGACGGCGGCCGCTGTGGCACGGCGCCGCCGTGACCCCCCTTCGGGATTTTTGTGGATATGTCCGGTTTTTTAAGTGGCAGCGCCCGCCGTGACGCGGCGGCGCCGTGGACGGCGGCCGCCGCGTCACGGCGCCGCCGTCCCCCCCCTTCGGCATGTTGGGAATTTTTGAAGGCTTTGGCAGGTTTTTAAGAGGCGGCGCCCGCCGTGATGCGGCGGCGCCGTGGACGGCGGCCGCCGTGAGACGGCGCCGCCGGCCCTCCCCTTCGGCCTTTTGCTTATTTTTGCTATCCGGCAGCCAAAAACACATCCTTGAAGCTCGGTGACAGTCCGGGAATCCTATTTCCTGCAACACCACAATAAAACACCAAGAAAACGCCACAACAACCAACGACGAAAGGATAAAGCACCGCAAGAGCGCACTAACACAAAACAAAAAAAAAAGAAAAGGTAAGAGAAGAAACGTGGGTTGCCTCCCACGAAGCGCTCTAGTTAAGGTCGAGAGTTCGACTGTAATAAGCTTGTCAAAACAAAAGGTCGTGGAGTTCCTGAGACTCCACCACGGCGGCAACCATTTCATGCTCCAAGTAGGGCTTCACTCTATGCCCATTGACGGTAAACGTCTCGTCGTTGTTCTCCTTGCTTAAGACTACAGCGCCATGAGGGAGAATCTCCTTAAGAAGGAAAGGGCCACTCCAACGAGACTTGAGCTTGCCCGGGAAAAGTTTCAACCTTGAGTTGAACAAAAGAACCTTCATTCCGGGTTTGAGATTCTTGGGTACAACGCGGCTATCATGCAACCTCTTGACTTTATCTTTGTAGATCCTTGCATTCTCGTATGCCTCGTTGCGTAATTCATCGAGCTCTTCCATTTGCAAGGCTCTGTGCTTCCCCGCAGTAGTAATGTCGCAATTGGTGGCCTTGATTGCCCAATAAGCTCGGTGCTCAACCTCCACAGGCAGGTGGCACGCTTTACCGTAGACAAGGCGGTAGGGGCTCATTCCCATGACTCCCTTAAAGGCGGTGCGGTACGCCCACAAGGCATCATTGAGCTTAAGAGACCAATCCTTCCGGGAAGGTTGGACCGTCTTTTCCAGTATGCCCTTGATTTGCCGATTACTAGTTTCGGCTTGGCCCGAGGTCTGAGGATGATAAGGTGTGGCCACTTTGTGAGTAATGCCGTTTTTCCTCATAAGCTTCTCAAAAAGCTTGTTGCAGAAGTGTTTGCCTCCATCACTGATTATGGCCTTGGGAAATCCAAACCTACATAATATGTTTTCCTGCACAAACTTCAAGACGACATTAGCATCACATGTCCTTGTGGGGATGGCCTCAACCCACTTGGACACATAATCAACGGCAAGCAAGATATATTCATAACCGTAAGACATGGGGAAGGGGCCCATGAAATCTATGCCCCACACATCAAAAATCTCCACAACAAGAATGCTCGTGAGGGGCATTTCATTCCTGCGCCCAATTGTCCCCACTCTTTGACACCGGTCACAAGCAAGATAAAAAGAATGAGCATCTTTGAACAGAGTTGGCCAAAACAAACCGGATTGGAGGACCTTATGAGCCGTCTTTTGTCCACCAAAATGCCCACCACAATGGGCTTCATGGCAAAGCCTCAACACTTGTTGTTGCTCCACATCCGGAATGCATCTCCGAATCACCTCGTCCTTTCCCAACTTGAAAAGGTAGGGATCTTCCCAATAGTATTGCCTGCAAGTAGCCAAAAACCTTTTCCTCTCTTGGGATGTTAGATCGGGTCTTAATTCCCCACACGCAAGGTAATTGACAATATCAGCAAACCAAGGCACAGAGGCAATTTCATAAGTATGCTCAAAAGGGAAAGACTCATGTATGACATCTCGACTCGATTCAACCACATTATGCTCAAGTCTAGACAAGTGATCGGCAACAGAGTTTTCACTCCCCTTCCTATCCTTAATCTCAAGATCAAACTCTTGCAATAATAAGATCCAACGGATAAGGCGTGGTTTAGCTTGAGACTTAGTCAACAAATATCTTAGAGCCGCATGATCACTATGGACAATTACTTTAGAGCCTATGATATAAGCACGAAACTTGTCTAAAGCAAAAACCACAGCAAGCAACTCTTTCTCAGTGGTAGTGTAATTCACTTGTGCACTATTCAAAGTCAAGCTAGCATAGTAAATCACACGCAACATTTTGTCAACACGTTGACCAAGAACGGCCCCCACAGCAGAGTTTGAAGCATCGCACATAATCTCAAAAGGCAAAGACCAATTAGGTGCAACCACAACAGGTGCAGTGCTTAACTTGAGCTTCAGCAATTCAAAAGCATGCATACAAGTTTCATTAAAATCAAAATCCACATCTTGGGCAAGCAGACGACATAAAGGTTGGGTAATCTTAGAGAAATCCTTAATGAAACGCCGGTAAAACCCGGCATGACCTAGGAAACTCCTAATGCCTTTCACATCGATTGGTGGTGGTAATTTTTCAATCACCTCCACCTTAGCCCTATCAACCTCTATGCCATCTTTTGACACGACGTGGCCAAGAACGATGCCACTAGTCACCATGAAGTGACTCTTCTCCCAGCTAAGAGTTAACCCACTCTCTATACACCTTTTTAACACCAAGTTAATTTTGCCCAAGCAATCGCTAAACGAATTACCAAACACGGAGAAATCATCCATAAAAATTTCGACAAAATCACCTATCATTTCCGCGAAGATCGACATCATGCACCGTTGGAAGGTCCCCGGTGCATTGCACAGCCCAAAAGGCATCCTCTTCCACGCAAAGGTACCAAATGGGGTTGTGAACGCCGTCTTGTCCTGGTCCTCCGGCGCGATTGCTATTTGGTAATAACCTGACAAACCATCAAGGAAACAGTAAAAATCATGGCCAGCTAAACGATCCAACATTTGATCAATGAAAGGAAGCGGAAAATGATCCTTCTTTGTGACGGCGTTTAGCTTCCTGTAGTCAATACACATACGCCATCCCGTGACCGGGCGGGTCGGCACCAGCTCCTTGTTGTCATTCAGGACAACCGTGATTCCTCCCTTCTTGGGCACCACATGCACCGGGCTTACCCATTCACTATCGGCGATAGGGTAAATGATCCCTTCCGCTAATAGCTTGAGTATCTCCTTGCGTACTACCTCCATTAGGACGGGGTTGAGTCTTCGTTGACCATCCCTCTTCGGTGTTGCTCCATCCTCGAGGTGAATCCGATGCATGCATGTGGCGGGGCTAATACCACTAATGTCGGCAAGGCCCCAACCAAATGCCAACTTGTTGCTCCTTAGCACTCCCATCAATGCCAGTTCTTGCTCATGCGTGAGCTCGGCGGATATTATCACGGGCTTCTCCTCTCCTTCTTCCAAGTACACATATTTGAGGTGTTTAGGGAGATCCTTGAGTTCCAACTTGGGCTTTTTGCACTTCGTGGCATCTTCAAGCACCACAGGCTCATCAATGGGGAGTTTGTCTCTTCGTTCTCTCTCTCTTTCCTCGGCTTCCCGAGCAAACTCCTCCATGTCCGCCGACCCTGCAAAGACCTCCACTATCTCCTGTTCCTGCGCAAAAACCATCTCGGCGAGGCCATCAATAGCATCTATATAAGAGCATTCATTAGTGAAAGAAGATGATGGCAAAGCGCGACTATGATGCACAGAAAACGACACGGACTCTCCTAACACGGTCATTTTTATTGTTCCATTTTTCACATCAATCAACGTGTTAGTGGTGGCCATGAATGGTCTCCCTAGCAGTAAAGTGTGTTCCTTGCCATTCTCATGGACTTCTCCTATCTCAAGCACGACAAAATCGACAGGCACAATCAAACCACCCACTTTAACTAGGATATCCTCAATAACCCCGCGAGGATACCTAACTGATCTATCTGCCAATTGTAAGCACATTCTAGTGGGTTTTAAATCGCCTAACTCTAATTGCTTAAAAATAGAGTACGGCATCAAATTAATCCCTGCCCCCAAATCAAGCATGCCCGAGGCCTCCTTACCGTTCCCCAAAGCAATATTGATAACAAAACTACCTGGATCTCGTTGCTTGGGTGGCAAGGGCTGCTGCATGATGGAATTGGCAACCTCGGACACAAGGATCTTCTTATTGTCAACAAACTTCCTCTTCTTGGACGCCAGCTCCTTGAAGAACTTCACGTAAGCCGGGACATTTCTGATCACGTCCAGAAGTGGCAGGTTCACGTTCACCTTTGCCAACATGTTGTAGAAATCGGTGAACTGTTGGTCCAGCTTTTCATTCTTCAACCGGCTTGGGTAAGGAACCGGTGGCTTGTATGGCTTGGCGGCCTTGTGGAGCTTCACTTCGGGCTCTTTCTCTTTCTCCTTCTCCTCCTCTCTTGGCTGCAGCGGCTCCTTTACTTGCTCTTCCATGCGGGCTTCTTTGGGAGGTTCTTCTACAGGGGCTTCCACTTTGTTGTTCACCACCTTCCCATTGCGTAAAACAGTAACTGCTTGGGCTTGGTGGGGCTGCAATCCTTGTCCATGTAGCTTCCCTGGTTGTTGCTGCTGCTGCATCTGATTCAATGTCCCGGAGAGCTGCCCAACGGTTGTCTCGAGACGCTTGATTGTAGCCGACTGGGACTCCATGCTCTGCTTTGTCATCTCCATAAATGATTGCATGGTGTCCTCGAGAGACGGTTTCTGTGGTTGGGCTTGCTTCTGAAACTGCTGGGGCGCATTCTGGTATTGCTGCTGCTGCTGAAAATTCCCTTGCTGCATAGGGAACTGTTGATACTGCTGATACTGCGGGGGCTGTTGCTGCTGCTGATAAGCTTGCGGGTAGTTCTGCTGCTGAGGGAAGGGGAACTGCTGCTGAGGTGGGTAAAACTGCTGCTGATTCTGGTACCCAAATTGCTGTGGAGGGCGGCGGAATTGATTGCCTTGATTTGGTCCCGACCCTTGGCCAGGCGCTTGGTTCCTCCATCCAGAATTCTGCTGAGTTCTCCACCCCGAGTTGGGATTCTGTTGCCCTTGATTAAACATGGGCCTCTGTTCAAATTGAGGTCTCCCCTGGTATCCCTGGGCAGCATAGACCTCTGCTTCCCCTTCAGGTGTGAACTCCCCCATTCGGTGGCACTCGTTAGTTCCGTGGCTAAAATCGCCACAAATGCCACACCCTTCTGCTGGCGGTGCCTGAGCTGGCGGTGCTTGTGCTGGCGGTGCTTGAACGGGTTGAGGCTCCACCTGATTCATTCTTAGATGCTGAACTTGCCTCATCAGGTCCGCTACTTGCTTCTGCAGCTCATTGTTTGGGGCTACCGCATTGGCTTCGATCCTCCTTCCTCTGATTGATTTTTGTTGAGAACTCGCGGCAAGAGTGTTGAAGATCTCCTTGAGCTGATCAGCTGTCTTTCGGGCAATGTTGCCCCCAGCGGTACTATCCACCATAAACTGTGCCGTCTGAATCAATCCGTCATAGAAGAACTGCATCAACATGACGGGAGCCAACTGGTGCTGCGGGCACTGGCGGAGAAGCTCTTGGAATCTTTCCCAAGCCTCGTGGAGGGGCTCGTCAGCTCCTTGCATGAAGTTCATTATCTGTGTCCTAATCTCTTGCGTCTTGTGATTAGGGTAGTATTTGAGCATGAACTTCTCACTCGCCTCCGCCCATGTGGTGATGGAGTTTGGCGGCAAGGACAGTAACCATGTTCTAGCCCGGTCCTTGAGTGCATAAGGTAAGCACTTGAGTCTCAACTGATCCTCGGTGAGCTCCAGTAGTGGGAAGGTCTGCACTTGAGTGCAGAAGTCACGGATGAACTGTAAGGCGTCCTCACTCGGCATCCCATAAAAGAGCGGCAACAGGTTCGAATCGTTGGGCTTCAGATTGTAATTCCGGACTTCCGTGGGAAGCACTATCGCTGACGTGCTAGTGGCCCCAATAACTGGCCTGGAAAAATCTCCCATGTACTGGACGTTCTGCTCCGCCATGGTTTCTTGGTCAGGGTTGGGCCGAGCTTCTTCTTCTTCGTCAGAGTGCACAGGAGGTGTATCCTCAACGGCTTCCAGAATGGGGTTGGCAGCGATTCTCTCTTCACGGTCTCCCTCTCGAGACTGAGATTCCACAAAGTTCCTCGAACTGGACTCGGACTCCTCCTCCAGGTTTAAACGGACCTCACGAGGTCGGTGAATGTTGTCAAAGTAAGGCACTAGCTTTCTCTTCAAGCTACGGCGACCTTGCATACACAACACTAGCAAACCAAATCAAACGCACCGGAGGGAGAAAATAACCAAGTCAAAAGAAAGAAACAAAAATAAACACGGAAAACAAAGCAACACAATCAAATGCCTAAAGCCCTCCCCGGCAACGGCGCCAAAATTTGACTCATCCTAAAACACCTAATGGATGGACTCGAATTTATACGAGGTCGTCCTAGGGTGGTAAGGTGACTCAAGTCGTCTCTCAAGGAAGACTTAACAGGGCTTCGATTATGCTACTCACAAGTACAGAAATAAAACCTAAACACTCTAATCGGATAATTGGGGCTGACACTGACTAACGCTCTAACACCGGTACGTAATTGAAATGAAGCAATAACAATTAACTAATGCAGGAACATATGCGAACACAATAAAAACTAAGAACACGGCATTTAAACATTAACGGGATCAACTAGGGTTTCAATCTTGAACTCTGAACCAAACAATCATAAACTCATAAGCATCAACAATTAATTAACACCTAGGCAAGAAACTAAATCGAGGATCAAATTCTAACTTGCGCAAACTTCAAGACAATTAAAAAGATTATTAAACATCCACCAATAAGATAAAACTGAAAGCAACAATATTAATCCAACGATTCTAACAATTTATTCGAGATCAAACGTCATCAATCACAAAACATCACTTTCACCATCATCACAATCATCAAAGCATAAACCAAGGAATTTAAATAAGCCAAAGGATTCAAATTAACTAAATAGAATAAATGAGTTCTTACAAGCGTAGCAATTCAATGGGAAACAATCCGACGAAAGAGTAATGGAAATCACAAGCGATCCGATGAATCCGAAAGCGAGGTAAAAATTTAGCAACTCTAAAAACAGTGGAAAAATAGTGGAAAATCGCCCTGGAGGCTGTGCTGATCGGGAATCCCGAATAAAACCCTAAAAATGGGTTTTTATATCAAAAAACGTAACTGCCGAAAAATGACAGCGGCGGCGGCCGCCGTGAGACGGCGGCGCCGTGGACGGCGGCCGCCGTGGCACGGCGCCGCCGTGATGCCCTTTCGCAGAAACTCCCCAAAACGTGCACGGCTCGCGCCGTGGGGCTGCGGCGCCGTCTAGACGGCGGCCGCCGTGGGTTGTCTTCGAAATTTGCTTCAATCTCTGCTGAAAAACTTGACAACTCTCGAATCCTGCACATGACAATAGTATACCCAGAAAGATCATCGAGCACGTGAAAAATAAGGCAAAGAGGAATAAAACATGCTCGATAACACGGTAGAACACTAGCAAGAACCGCCCAAAAACGAGGTAAACAATTCGAATACATAAATATATGCTAGTACTTAATTTATTAGATAATTAATTGATTAATCACATTGTTCATCATTTTTTGATTAATATACCACTCGTCTAGCACATGGGATCTTTTGTACCATAATTTAATGTGTACCACTGTGTTTCACTCTAAATTTATTATAATTTTTAATTATTTTTTCTTCAAAGTTAATTTATTATGTTTTAATATAATAAAAAAAATAATTAACAAGGATTCACTCGTCCAATTAGGGATTATAATTATTTTTTATATTTATTTGAATTAATAATGAATTATTTTGATTAGTTACTTCAAAGTTAGGATATATAATTTTTTAAAATTTTAATTATTAAATTGCGATTTTATTGAAGAGAAAAAAAAGGAAAACGAGAACAGAAAACCCTTGAAAGCACAGGGACGCAGACTAAGGGCCGAGCCTCATTAAAACCTTCTTACAGAAAACCCCATGGGAAAAACCGTAAGAAGGAAAAAGAGTGCTCGTAAAGGAAAGAAACAGAAAAGAGAGCGGAAGAGAAGGTTTCAGGAACTCCGGCCTAACCATCGTCCCCAAACCAACCCGGCTCAGGCAAACCAAAGCGAGTAAACCCAAACAGAACCAAACAAAAGGCCGCAGAAGAAAAACCGAATCAAACCAATAAAAAGATCAACAAAAAGAAGCAAAAAAGAAACTTCTTGATGAAAACCAACATCAACGCATGCTCCAAAACATGGAGGATCATCATCTTCCAACACAGCCGCTCCCCAACTGGTGCTCTACCCAACGCGAATGTCTCGCTGCCGAAGGGAGGAGCAGCTCCTGGTGCCCGAACTCTGCCTCACCGCTCACAAACTTCCCAAGCTCAAACGCCCACCACCTGTTCGCCAAAAGGCAGGACCGCATCCCTCTAACAAACAACCTAAAATTTGCATCTAACATGGCTATGGAGAGATAAATCACGCACCACAGCGTCACGAATACAGTCTACTCCAAACGGCCACCATCCCTCCGGAGTGTGAGGACTAGCCATAATATCCGCCGGGACGTTTCCTTATCTGAAAATGTGAGAAATCCTATAATCCATATTATCTAAAAGCAAAAGAGCTTGATTCCAAATTGCTTTGAATCTCCATGGAACTCGGGTGGATTTAGTTGATAGGATATGAACAACATACGAAGAATCGGCTTCAAACCATATCTTGTTCCACCCCCAATGATAAGCCAGCTGAACCGCCGTGATCACACCAAGCAGCTCGGCTTCGAAAGCGAAGCCCAGCCCTCCCTCCACATGAAAACACCCTCTCACAAAGCCCCGCCAATCTCTAAACACACCACCAGCGCAGATTCGGCCCGGAGCTCCCATCGCCGAACCATCCGTGTTTGCTTTCAGCCATAAATGAGCAGGAAGAGACCAATAGACCGACGTCATCTCAGGCGGCGAGCGAACTCTCGGCCGAACACCCATCTGCCGAATAACAAGATAATCCTTCCATTTATTGTCCATATGCCCCATTTTCGGAAAAGAATTATCTACTTCAATAAAAGTAGCTTTAAGGAAAACCAGGATTTCTTGATGAACAAAAACCTTGTCATCAAAGTGGCACTTATTCCGAGCAGTCCAAAGAGCCCAGATTAAAGAGATCACTCCCAACTTCCAGAACTTTTTAATTTGCGAACTCAGCTGCACCGTCCACGCAAATACCAGCAACTCATGAACACCGTGACAATCTAGGCCTTCGGCCAAACCAAACCAGCTAAGCAAAGCACACCAAATAGGTCGAACTTTAGAGCAATTCCAAAGAATGTGGTCCAAATCTTCCGCATCTCTAAAACAAAAAGAACAATAGTTTGGAATGATAACTCCCTGCCTAATAACTTTGTCAAGAGTGGGAAGGCGGTTGAGAATAACCCGCCAGCAGGTGATAGATCGGCGAGTAGGAATAAACCTTTCCCAAATCCAGGTACCCCACGAAACACGCGGAAAACGATGACAACGGGAGGCAAAGGCAAGAGCCGAAGTAACCTCCCCATGAATAGAAGGCTTCCATAAGCGGACATCCTCCTCGTTTCCAATCGGCAAGATCAGAATGTCATAGACAATGTCAGGGAACTCATCAACAAACTCCTGAGCAAAGTGCCAGACCCCATCATAAAAATAGTCCGACACCGTTTGCTGTAGTCGATGCCTCATAAAACTAGGGACGTTTGTTTTATCAATAATAGTGTATCCGAGCCAGTCATCATGCCAAAAATAGATCGTCTGGCCATTTCCAAGAAGACAGTAGGAATCATCTATAAGCTCCGGGATAAGTTGTTTAACACCTCCCCAAACCGAAGAAGCGAGCGCCACTTTGCGGGGACGACCGAGAGAATCAAGATATCTACTCTTCATGATATTGAAGCCAAACTGACTTCCAAGAATGACTTTCCAAGCAAGTTTCATCAGAAAGGCTTCATTCATCATGGTAAACGACCTAACACCCAGACCTCCTTCCTCCTTAATACCACAAACTCTGTCCCAGCTAACAGCGTGCTTAGGACGTTTTCTTATGTCTCCCGACCATATGAAGTTTCTGCATGCAGCATCAATCTCCTGAATGAGCGAACGTGGCCATTTATAAATCATCATGGTGTGGACAATGGAGCTTTGAACTACCGATTTTACCAGGCAAAGACGTCCAGCCATCGAAAGGTGCAATCCATTCCATCGAGAGAACTTGCAAATAATCCGATCTTTAATAGCAGTAAGATGGGATGCTTTGGGACGGCCAACAAAAAGTGGCGCGCCCAGATAAATCATAGGTAAGCTTCCACAGGGAAATCCCAGAGCGCGAGTAATTTGGCGCTTATAACAGGGAGACACTCCTTTAGCAAAGAAAATTCTCGACTTCTCCTTACTGCAGATTTGACCCGACATCGAACCATAAAAATGGAGGATGTCGCGAATGGCTCTTGCATTCTTCATCGTCGCTTTACAAAAGATCAGAACGTCGTCAGTGTAAAGTAGGTGGGTGGGGAACAACTGACCCCTGCTCATTCTCATCGGCTCAATTTGCCCAGCAGCAACCGCTTTCAAAATAAGATTACTAAGCACGTCCTCCGCGATGCCAAAAATGATAGGCGAGAGGGGATCTCCCTGTCTAACACCCCGCGAACAGGGAAAATAACCACAAAGTTTCCCATTGTAAAGGATTGAAATTCGAGCAGAGGAAAAGATAGTGGCAATCCACCCCAGAAAAGTATGATCATAACCCATCGCCTTCATAGCGCTCATGATGAAATTCCAACTCATGGTATCAAAAGCTTTCTTAATATCCACTTTGCAAGCCATATTCATTCCCTTGCAAGTTCTGTTCATGCAATTAACACCTTCCGATCCCAGCATAATGCAATCGTGTATAAGCCGCCCGCGAATAAAGCCAAACTGATTGTTAGTCACATTATCAGCAGCCACAGAACTAAGCCGAGTAGCAATAATTTTCGAAAGAACCTTAAAAAGAAATTAGATAGTACGATCGGTCTCAGATCCGCCACCGTTTCCACCACATCTTTTTTAGGAATGAGGATCAACGTATTAGAATTCAGACCCTGAGGAAGATAGTTCTTTAAGAAAAAAGTTTTGGCAGCGACCACTATATCATCTTTGATGGTGTCCCAGCAATTCTGAAAGAACGTGCCCGAGAAGCCATCTGGTCCAGCTGCACTATCGCTCGCCAAATCGAACACCGCCGCTTTAATTTCTTCTTCCTCTGGAATACAGCTCAGACTCTCATTCTGCTTATGAGACACCGTGGCTTCCACAATTTGTTGAATATCCTGCACCATAACGGTATTGGTCGTAACCTCAGAAAAGAGTTTGGAAAAAAAATCCACAATATGTGAAGAGATAACGTCCTGATCAAAGGTATCAACACCATCAATTTTGAGTTGAGAAAGGGTCAGATTCTTGCGTCTCATCTTGTAAGATTTATGGAAGAAACTTGTGTTCCTGTCACCATCTTTAAGCCATCGAACTCTACTTTTCTGTTGCATGAGATTGCTCTTACGTGTTAGCAAGGTGCCGATCCTTGCCTGGGCAGCGACTTCTTGGTCAAAAAGCAAGTCGGAATAACCTTCATCAGCAATCTTCAACTGAATCTTCGTCAACGACTCCTGTAATTGAGAGATTCCTTCATCGACATTCCCAAAAACTTGTTTATTCCAGATCTTGAGCTCAGTACGAAACCGCTTAATTTTCGCCATAACGTTATAGAGAGGGCAGGTAGAGTTAGTCGGCGCCTGCCACGAAACTTGCATAAAGTCATGGAAATCCGGGTGTGAAAGCCACATATCCAAAAACTTAAAGTTTCTTCTTCTTGGAACCGCATTTTCTTGGCATTGGAAAATGATAGGCGAATGATCAGAAGCAATACGAGGATGAACATGGGTATTCAACGAATTCCACATCGACGCAAAACCCTCGGAAAAGAGACAACGATCCAAAACCGATTCCACATGCGAAGGAAGATTTCGCCTGCCACACCAAGTGTAAAAAAGCCCAGAGGTGTTCGATTCAACAAAGCCCGAGGCGTCAATGAAATCACAGAACTCCCTACAAGCAGAGGCATTTGGAAGACAATCACTCTTGCGCTCATGCGCACCCTTCACCGCGTTGAAGTCACCAATGAAAAACATGTTGTCCACCACGTTCGTTAGGAGCTCTAACCAAAGATATCTTCTCACAACCATGGAGCAATCCCCATGCAAAAAGGTCGCGCGGAACGTACGAGAAGACCAACAACAGTCAAGAATCACCACTTGAGTGGACGAGGAAACTAAAGAAATATTAACAAGCGGGTTTGCTAGGACCCAGATGTTAGGACTCATACCAGACCGAAAATTCTGATGAATAGGAACGACATTAATCGATTTCCAAAAGTGTAACGGAACCTTCGAAACATCCTTCTTGGGTTCCAAAATACCTATAAGAATAGGAGAAAATCTTGAGCAATGGTCATGGAGGGCTCGCTTAGCATCGTCGTTGAACCCTCTCACATTCCAAGATAAAATATTCATTGACGAAGTTCAGCATCCAACAAGGAGTTTTCCTCGTTCTCCACTTCTTCCGCCCAACTTTTAGTTGCAACATTAGCCATTGTGCGTATCGACGGGCTGATCTCTTTTTCAATAATAAAATCCCGAGGTTTTCGGCCCGCTGCATGTGCGTTATTGAGCTTGTCCTGTACAACTTCCAATCCCGATTTTCCCGAAGCTTTCTTATTACTAGTAGAAGTCATCGCAGCCCTTCCCTTCACCAAAGGTTGGACTCCTCCAGTTGTCTTAGCATTTGATCGAAGAACTCTTTTATCCGTCTGCTGCAGAACCGCGTCCATTTTGTTTTTGAAATTTTTCTCCTGGACCTGTTTGTCTGCTAGTTGACATTCCTTCTCCTGCAACCAACTCGTCTCCTCCTGGACCAGGCTTGTCACCGCATCAACAAATTGCGCCTCATTCATAACAGCTTTAGATTCCCGACCATGCTCCTTGCTCCTGTTACTCTCTTCCCCTCCATCTTTCTCCAAAAACTCCTCATCCGATTCTTCAACCTCCTCAATAATTACTTTTTCCTTATCGGAAACATCTTCCTTCCCAGAGCTAGCCAACGGAGCAGCAGAAGGGGCGTGTACTCTATCCACCACCGTGGATTGTTGCTCATTTTCTTGATTCTCCACAATCAATTCCTCAGAGGCTGTTTCCGTAAGAACTTCAAACCCGTTTTTAGTTGGAACCTTCGCTTGGGGTTGCCAGACTTTATGACCTTTTGAGTTCTGACCTGTTTTCCTTGACTCCTCAACGATTTTTTGTTGTTCTTTGGTATCTTTGACTGTTGGGGTCTCTCTAACCGTTTCCATTTTGTCCTCTTTGTTGCGCCTGCATTTATCCGAGGAGTGTCCGACCTTCCTGCAAATACCACAAAAGTACGGCAGATTTTCATAAACAAATTCAATCTCAAAAGAGGAGGACCGTCTTTTAACATTAAGAGAATAAATGATGTCTTTTGAAACGTCCATCTCGATGAGCACGCGAGCAAAATGTCCCACCGATCCCTCAAAAGTGGAGCCCTCGATCTTAATAGGCGAACCCACTGAACGAGTAATTCCCGAGATGATTTCAGGGTGCCACAGTTCGTGGGGGAGATAATAAATCCTGAGCCAAACTTGTGCCAGATTCGCAGCTTCTTTGTACGGATTAAACAGAGGTGTCCATTCTCTAATCTTAAGCACTCCTGAACGAAGCTTCCAATAAGCTTTGGATTTAGCTATCGCCAGATCGCTTTCTCCAGAGAATTTCAAGGTAAAAAAGCCTTTGCCAATTGGAATAACCTGCCAAGGGGCGGAAATCCCCCAAAGGGCTTGCAGTTCGTTTTTAATATCTTCCGCAAATCTTGGAGAGTCCCCTTTTTGCAGCAGAAGACGAGCATGCAACGCAAATTTGAACTTCTGTATTTGTTGTTGAAAGAGTTCTTCAGGAATCTCAAGAGTGAGCATATTGTTTTTCTTGATGGGGTGTAGAGAGCAGAAATCCTGTGCCAGAACGTCCATAGGCTTAGGAATGGTGGATTTTAACTTAGAAGAGAAAGAAACCCTAGCATGGTTAGGGTTAGGGTTTGGTTCATCGGTCTGTTGAGGCTTCCTTTCATCTGGTTATTTTCCGGCCAATAAGAGAGATTCCATCGCGGGAGCGTTGTTGCTATTCGAGGTCAGATGATTCGCCGAGAGGGCGTTGTTTCCAGTCGAAGACAGCTGCTTCGCTTGAAGAGAACTAGGGAGCGGTGGAAAAGATTGATCCAAGGGTGACAGAGAAGAAGACGCCATCGGGGAGAAGCGCCGGAAGCGTCAAACGAAGAGAAACTCAGCGAAAAAATTAGGGCCAAATCCTAGGGGAGTCAGCGGCGGAAGCGTCCATCTATCATGTTATACTATTACTAATTAAGTATCACAAATTAAATACCTCATTTTTTAAAATTTTAATTTTTATAGTGATAAATATTAATTAAAGTTTATTATGTAATACTCCCTTCGTCCCATTTGAAATGGCCCAAAACTATAGGACAAAGATTGTCCTATAGTTTTGGGTCTGTGACCTGTCATATAGTTTTGGGTCATTTGAAGTGGGACGGAGGGAGTAATATTTTTTTATTTTTACAACAACAAACTATTATAAAATAAACAAATTAAAGTGAAACACGGTGGTACACACTAAATTGTGATACACAGGATCCCATCCAGTCATCTAGAGACCTATTGTTTTTAATCAAGTACTTAATATATCCTTATCTAACATTGTTTTTTTTTTATTAAAATACTTTGCTGGCTATTGCATATATATATATATATATATATATATATATATATATATATATATATATATATATATAGGGGAAGGCTAAAATAAGAATGCTTCTTAAAATATAAATTAGGAACCATTTTCAGCCCTTAGATCATCAAGATCTACGGTTGATTCATCACCATGTTGGATAAATTCATGGTCCTGAGTTCGAATCCCAGAGGTAGCAAAAAATTATTTTTCGCAATTCGTACCTTTATACAGTTTATTCATGCATGTTATGCATAAAATTCATGCATTTTTGCTGGTTCGCAATTCTTAAAATAAGAGTGGTTTATTGAATAATCGCTCCATATATATATATATATAGGGTGCGGTTATAGTGAGAACCACAATTATCGTGAGAACATAAGAACCAATAAAATTACTGCATCTGCTATACAAATTAATGCATCCGCTATTAAATTTAATGCATCCAAAAAAAATATTTTTTTGCTCCCTTCAGGATTCGAACCCAGCATCTGCATCCATCCACCAAGATGATGCATCTACCGTAGATCTTGATGATCGAATGGCTTAAAATGGTTCTCTGTTCTTATTTTATTAGTGGTTCTTATTTGAACCTCTCCATATATATATATATATATATATATATATATATATATATATATATAAGAATTTATTAATTAGGGTTTAGCCAAAACAAGAAAGGGGAAATTGAGACCGGCTTGATATGAAAAACATTAATGTTCCTTTTTTATAGTTGGATAGGGGAATGAGAAATAAATTTTGATTTATCGAGCAATATGTTATTTGGGAGAATGACGATAATAGAAAAGATGCAGAACCGAGGCGAGAATAAATCTCTTTCCGTAAGGCAAAATTACTTCCGCTCTGTGCTTGCGGATCTACAGTAATTGCACTAGGAGATCGCTATCCGGTCGAACGACTTGATACTCGGGACTGAGTATGTAAACTAAACTAATATGACAAGATTAATTATCTGAATTTGTTGGTGTGTTTAATCTCATTCTGAAGGACCCTATTTATAGTAGTCCAGGGGTTTCCTTGAACTGACGTGACTGTTTGGCCAACCAGGTGGTCCGAACTAGCGCGTGTCATCGGTCCTGAACTGCCGCCACGTGCCTGGTTTGGACAAACAGGTGGTCTGAACCATGACTATCTTTGGACATTAATTACTCATTCAATTCTTTATAGATTTGAATAAGTAAGTATACCAAATTAATCTACTCAACATGTAGATTCCAAAAATATCATTTAATTCCATCAATCCCCCACATGAATAATGATTAATGCAAATGCAAAAAACTAAGTCCCGACGACCTATTATTGCATCAGGATAGGTAGTTGTTAGCATTGAACCTTCCTTAGTGTAATGCCATCGGATTTACTCGTTGCTCAGTGAACATGATGTCTTGAACCGGTCAACTTTTGTGTAAATCTAGTCAACAACATACACACAATAATAGATCTAATATCTTTCGTTCTTACGTTGTGTCCATTTCGGCCTTGGACCATTTCTTGGATTCATAAGTGTTATCGATAATTTGAAGCAGCCCCACTTCTTCACTTGTATAGCTGATCTCCTATAAAGAGTATCCTGTCATACTCCACCTAATAAGGCTATAGGAATCATTAAAAGTTTTTAAAGGCTTACCCTTTACCACAAGCTGCAGGCTTTTCACTTGAGCAGCTATGAGAATGGATTTTAAAAGTTTTCAAGTGTATAACTTGAACTTCAATAATTTAGTTGTCTCATTGAACCATGTTCTTGGGATCTCCAGTCATCATGGTTGAATTACCATTATGAAAGTTCTTTAACGTGTGGATTTTAATCTCATTCCCCTTACTGCGTTATACAATTGATCACGATTAATACCTTTAGTGAACGGATCTGCAATATTGTCTTTTGACTTTACATAGTCAATGCACATTATTCCTGTAGTGATCAATTGTCTAACGGTATTATGTCTTCGACGGATATGTCGAGATTTACCGTTATACAAACTATTCTTTGCTCTCCCTATGGCAGCCATACTATCACAATGTATCATAACCGGAGGCAATGGTTTTTCCCAATAGGGAATATCTTCTAAGAAGTTTCTTAACCATTCGGCTTCTTCGCCGGCTTTGTCTAAAGCAATAAATTTCGATTCCATTGTAGATCGGGCTATACAAGTTTGCTTAGAAGATTTCTATGATATTGCTCCTCCACCAATGGTAAATACAAAACCACTTGTGGATTTAGAGTCTTTAGTATCGGGTATCCAATTTGCATCACAATATCCTTCCAAAACTGCGGGATATCTCGAATAGTGTATACTATGAGAGATTGTGTGTATTAAGTATCTCAACACTCTTATCAATGCGGTCTAATGATCCTTTCCGGCATTACTTGTAAATTGACTCAATTTGCTAATAGAATATGCTATGTCTGACCTTGTACAATTTGACAAGTACATTAGGCTTCCAATAATTCTAGCATAGTTTGATTGTGATACAGGTTCTCCTCGATTTTTGGCCAAGTGTATACTTAAATCAACAGGTGTTTTAGCCGGAGGTAGATCGAAAGCGTTGAATTTCTTAAGCACATTCTCAACATAGTGAGATTGTGATAAGACTATTCCTTCGGGTGTTCTAAGAATCTTAATTCCTAGAATCACATCAGCTAAACTCATATCCTTCATGTCAAAGTTCTTCTTTAACATTTCCTTAGTTTCTACGATGATTTTATTATTGCTACCCAAAATTAGCATATCATCAACGTAGAGACAGACAATGACAAAATTGTCGGAAGTTCCTTTGATGTACATACATTTATCACATTCATTGATTTTGAATTCATTTGACATCATTGCTTGGTCAAATTTCTCATGCCATTGTTTGGGAGCTTGTTTAAGTTCATATAAAGACTTGACAAGTTTACAAACTTTGTTTTCTTGGCCGAGAATCACGAACCCTTCGGGTTATTCCATATATATCTCATCTTTTAAATCTTCATTTAGAAATGCCGTTTTTACATTCATTTGGTGTATCTCAAGATTATATAATGCGGCTATAGCAAGTAGCATTCTAATGGATGTAATTCTAGTGACTGGAGAGTATGTATCAAAGTAATCATGCCCTTCATTTTGTTTGTAGCCTTTAACTACTAAATGTGCTTTGTACTTATCAATAGATCCATCGGCTTTATATTTCTTCTTAAGAATCCACTTGCAACCCAAAGGTTTATTTCCCGGAGGATGATCAACAATATGCCAAGTGTGATTGGATAAGATTGACTCTATTTCACTATTGATAGCTTCACGCCATAGATCGGCATCAGGACCAGACAATGCTTCCTTGATTATCTTTGGTTCGTCTTCTAAAGTATAAACTACGAAATCCAGACCAAAGGTTTTTGCAGTCTTTGTCGCTTTCCGCGTCTTGGTTGCGGTGTTGGTTCACATGTTGGTCCATTATCCTTAAGCGAAATTTTATCATAAGTTCTCTTTTTCGAACTTAAATCATTCTTCTCTTTCTTAGGGAATATAGTTTCAAAAAACATGGTGTTTCTTAATTCTATAATCATTCCCTCATTTATATCGGGTACTTTCGATTTGTGTACCAAGAATCGGTACGCACTACTATTGTTTGCATATCCTATGAAGATGCAATCAACAATTTTCGGTCCTATTTTTACTTGTTTGGGTTTTGGTACTTCGACTTTTGCTAAGCACCCCCACACTTTTGTATATTTATAGGACGGTTTCCTTTATTTCCTTAATTCATATGGAGTTTTATCTTGTTTATGTTGGGGTAAGTTATTCAAAATTTTATTAGCCGAAAGAATAGCTTCCCCCCACATGTTATGTGATAGGCTTGAGCTTATCAACATAACATTCATCATTTCTTTCAATGTTCTATTCTTTCGTTCTGCAACACCATTTGATTGTGGAGAATAAGGTGCAGTCGTTTGATGAATAATGCCATTTTAACGATAAATTTTTTCAAAAGGTGCAACATACTCGCCACCTCGATCACTTCAAATCATTTTGATCTTAGTGTTAAGTTGATTCTCGATCAACTTCATTTTTGTATGTTTTGAAAGCTTCGAATGCTTCGTCTTTGCTTCTCAAAAGATACACATAGCAAAATCTTGTGCAATCGTCTATAAATGTTATAAAATAATTCTTACTTTCCACATCTTGTTTGCACAAGTTTTAAATCACATAGATCGGTGTGAATCAATTCAAGAGGTTTCGTTGATCGTTCCACTGAATGGAAAGGAGATTTTTCCATTTTAGCTTCAACATAAATTTCACATTTTTTGTGTTGATTGAAAATTATTTTTGGCAATAAGTCTAAATTTACTAAACGTCATAGTGTATTTAGATTAACATGTCCTAATCTATCATGTCATAAATTAGAAGACTCAACCAAATAAGCAACTTTTTCGTTTATTTCATTAGGAGAAATTACATTTATATCACTAAGCTTGAAAAGGTCGTTATCTATATAGCCTTTTTCCTATAAAATGACCATTCTTGGTCTGTACAACCTTGTCGGCTTCAAATACTATTCTAAAACCAGCTTTGCTCAAGGCAGATCCTGAGACAAGGTTTTTGCGGATGTCAGAAACATGCAACACGTTTTGCAGGGTTATCTTGAGTCCCGATGTCATCTTGAGCACAATGGTTCCAGAACCGACGATCTTGGATGTGGCAGAATTGCCCATACACAATTTTCTGTTTTCGGAGATAGCTTCATAGGAGGAGAACATTGCTTTGCCAACGCAGATGTGTCTAGTAGCACCAGTGTCGATCCACCATCCTACTGGGCTGCCGACCATGTTGACTTCATCTACGACTGCAGATAAGTCGAGTTCGGCTAAGTCGATGGGGGCACTTTTCTCTTCCGTCACGTTAGCTTGATGGTGACTATTTTTCTTGTCTTTCTTTGGTTTACGATAATCTTTCGCCATGTGTCAGGTTTATCCGCAGTTGAAGCAATCTCTTTTGATCCTCTTTTGATTCTTCGAGTCTGGCTTTATGCTTTTAAACTTGGGTTTCTTCTTGTTGCTAGACTCGACCAGATTTGCTTTTGCCTCCATAGAGGTTTTGTTCGTTTTATTGTCGAAGAGTCTAATGTCCTCTTCGATTCGCAAACGAACAATCAAGTCTTCAAGTCCCATCTCCTTGCGTTTGTACTTGAGATAGTTCTTGAAGTCCTTCCAGAGTGGTGGTAATTTCTCTATCACTGCAGCCACCTGAAAGGATTCAGACAATTCCATACCTTCGGCAAGAATGTCGTGCAAGATTAGTTGAAATTCTTGCACTTGTTCGACAACAGTCTTGCTATCCACCATCTTAAAGTCCAGAGAACGACCGACTATAAATTTCTTCAAGCGGGCATCTTCTGCTTTGTACTTCGTCTCCAATGAGTCCCATAACTCCTTGGACGTCTTGGTGCTAGAATAAACACTATAGAGAGTGTTGTCTAGCCCATTCAGAATGTAGTTGCGACACATAAAGTCGCTGTGATGCCATGCATCATATGCGATACGCACTTGCGGATCAATTTCGTCTTCCCCCACAGTTGAAGGAGACTCATTCAGAAAACGAGTCATATTCAAAGTAGTAAGATAGAAAAGCATCTTTGATTGCCAACGTTTAAATTCAGAACCTGAGAATTTTTCCGGCTTTTCGGCAGGTGCTGGAGCATTTGGAACGTTGACCGAAACAGTTGGAACGTTGTTGTTGTTGGTGTTGCTTCATATCGCCATCTTTCCACACTAATTTTGCCTTACGATTGTTATTTGAGAGTGTAGAAAATAAAATGACGATAATAGAAAAGATGCAGAACCGAGGCGAGAACAAATCTCTCTCCGTAAGGCAAAATTACTTCCGCCTGTGCTTGCGGATCTACAGTAATTGCCCCCAAGATACAACGGTTTCGGGATGATAGACGAGTCATTAGCACTAGGAGATCGCTATGCGGTCGAACGACTTGATACTCGGGACTGAGTATGTAAACTAAACTAATATGACAAGATTAATTATCTGAATTTGTTGGTGTGTTTAATCTCATTCTGAAGAGCCCTATTTATAGTAGATCAGGGGTTTCCTTGAACTGACGTGACTGTTTGACCAAACAGGTGGTCCGAACCAGCGTGTCTTCGGTCCTGAACCGCCGCCACATGCCCGGTTTGGACAAACAGGTGGTCCGAACCATGGCTATCTTTGGACATTAATTACTCATTCAATTCTTTAAATATTTGAACAAGTAAATATATCAAATTAATGTACTCAACATGTAGATTCCAAAAATATCATTTAATTTCATTAATTATCAAAGTAATTATGACATTAAATAAGCTATTTATTCCAATACAATATACCACTACTAGCTAGTTTAAGTTTGTAGTATCATGAAAATGTGAAAGTTAAGTGGATCTATAACATCAAATTTGATCATAATTTCCATTGCAAGAACAATTCATTAGACTTTTCAGCAGAAAATTGAGCGAGTACAATTTGATTATACTAATTCAAGCCTCACCAACAGTAGAGTAACATTTCATATATAGAAAATACAAATTAATCAAGCTGCAGAAATATATATGTATATAATTCGCTGCTGCAGAGGAAGCTGATATAGTTCATTGTCTCTATTTAACCCTGAAAAAAAACGATATTAAAATCAAGAAGTAGCTAGCATGAATTACATTTCGATCAACAATAAATATAAACAATCATATGTACAAATTTGACATGATTAATTAATGATCATTAATATTTATTAACTGTGACATACATATCCACATCAACTGCAACTATATAAGACTCCATCTATACTCTAGAAACAAGCCAGAAAATATTGGCTATGCTTTTCAAAATAGTGATGCAAAATAGTCACATTATGATTGACCACAAATTAAATTAGTTAAGTAGGAAATTTTAATTTAATATATTTTTTAAATTTTTTATTCAAAAATAAAAATAAAAACAATAAATTACCAAAAAATTAGCTACGATGTAGACAATGTAGTAACATAACTATTTTTTATTTTAAAAATAAATTAAAATAATCAAATTTTTTTTTCCTATTTAACTAGTTTTGCGTTTGAGCCAAACAATTGAAACATAATTTATATGTAGTAAAAGTAATTAATTTATTTGCAATTACTTGGTGCAATCAATTGCAGGCGTGATTTCGTATGGAAGGGAGACGCCGCATTTTCCGGGGAGGCTTTTGGCGTTTCTGACGGCGGCCGCAGAGGCGGAGCCGGTGACGGATTTCAGGCAGACGCAAACGTTGCGGCGGTCGGCGGTGGTGCTCGCCGCCTTGTACAGCGACTTAACCCCCGCGCAGCAGTTGAGCGGCACCGTGCCGCCGCCTAACACGTACTCGAAGCACGGCGCCAATGTGGTTGTGACCTCGCCGCATGAGATCTTGGCCGGCGGCGCCGCCGCCACTGCCGCCGCCGCCACGAGGAGCAGTAGAAATGTTGCCTTATTCATTATGGAGTTTTGTTTTCTTGTACTATTATGTAATAAAAGTAGAGATGCTATCATGCTAGCTTATATATATAGATTGTTTTTTTAGATAGAAAAACTAATTAAGAAAAAACATATTTGTGAAATTAATACACTGTATGCAGAAGGGTAGTTGAATCATTAAATGCCTTATTAATTGTTGAGATGTTAATCATTTAACACTCTGTAATGACAGAAAATCTTTATAATTTTGGATATGAAAAAGCTGTCGATGAAATGAAATTATTGGTTGGGTTAAATAGTTTCTACTTTTCTGTTTCTTTTGAAAAAAAGAAGATACTAGTTTCTACTCTTCTGTTTCTTTTGAAAAAAAGAAGATACTCCCTCCGTTTTCTATTCCAATAAATCTATGCAGCTACATTGTGACCACCCACACACTAATATAATAAGGAAGATTTTCCTTATTATATTAGTGTGTGGGTCGCCATAATGTGACTGCATAAATTTATTATTAATTTATTTTTTAAAATAAAAATATGACTTAGTTATTTTACTATATTCTCTATATTGTACTTATTTTTTTAATTTCCTTGCATTTTTTATTTTTAATTTATTTTTTAATAAAAATAAAAAAGTTATCAAAAAATTACAAAAAAATAATTACAATGTAAAGAATATAATAAAATATTTAAATCTTATTTTTATTTTAAAAAATAAATTAAATAAATTAAATTATTTTTTATTTAGGTAAATTGTGACTGGCCACGATTGTTTAGCATTACTCTTTTTTATTAAGTTAATGCCACGCTGCAACTATTAATTACATGATTATGATTTCAACTACCATTATATCACCTTCCCGGCCACATGCATGGAATTAATGATATTACAGTTTTATAATTAATATATTTGTTATATTGATAATTTTAAAGAATTCTCTACCCCACACCTCTATATATAATTTATTTGTTTGTGTGCTCTTATATACAATTCTTATTCATTTTATTTCTTTAAAAGAATATTAATTATATAGTATATATAGATAAAAATTCAAATAAAAATCTTTAATAATTATGAGAACGAAAAATCACTTAAAGTACAGTAAATTTCACCTCAAATTCAGCGATTTCATAATTTTATATGTATAGAAGTTTTATTTATTTGATATAATTAAGACAACAAAATATTTTGTGACAAAGCATAAAAATACAATCATACACCAAAATTGCCTACTTGAAGTAGAACAATAGAAGTATTAGATTTGTACACTAGGCCTCGAGAAGGACTTTTTTTTTTTCAATTTATTTGGAGGGTGAAACGACGTCGTAATCAACACAGGGCAAACTAGTTAGGGATCCTTAAACTTGCATGCATGTCCAACACCAACTCCAAACTCAACCAACCCTGCAAAAAACCATTTCAATTCGAATTAATTTAATCAAAATAAATCCATCAATGATTCCAAAAAATTCACAAAATTAATAAGGCACCTATTACAGTCGGTGTTGGGGCTAATTTGGAAAGGGATATTGACCCCACATCTCCCCGGAAGCCTCGCCGCATTCCCCAAATCGATAACCCCACGCATCGATTGAGCCGCCGCCACCAAGCACCGGCAGGCCGCGTGGCGGTCGGCGGTGGTTTTTGCGGAGGCCGCCACCGCCCTAACCCCATTGCAGCACTGAGACGTTATCACGCCGCCGCGCAGAAACCCTAGGCACGACCCTAGGTTACCCCGCAGCTGATCGCACGATGCAACGGCCTCTGATTGCGGTGACAATAGCGCAACCATCACAGCCAGGCACACTAGCATCTGCCACTCAATTTTCACCTGCATTTTTCAAATATTCAACAGCTGGCAATTTATTTATTTATTTTAATCGAGTCCGATCAAATACAACGTGAGATTGATTGATTAAATAGTGCTGGAAATAATTATATATATACACATACAAATTAATGTGTGGGAAACAAGTGTATAGGTGGGAGTTGAGTGAAATTTATTGCGTTTGACAATTGGGGTTGTGTGGTAATTACGTGTACAAGGTTAGCACTCGACACGTCAGATAATCTTTGCATGCATGCAAAAGACGATAAAGTTACACGGAAATCGAGGGTATGTCTCTACGATACACTCAGATTCTTAATTTATTTTTAGATTTTTAGACGATATGCACTCCCTTTGTCCACAAAAATAATGTGCTTATTATTAGGGTTAATTGCATCAAAATACCTGATATTTTCTCAAAATTTAATTTTTTGACAAATTTTTTAATTGTAGCAAAAATTTTAGCTACATTTCAATTTATTGCAATGTCCGTCCCTCGTATATTTTCGGCCAAATCCATTCATTTTCGGCCAATTTATTTTAGCTATGTTTCAATTTATTGCAATGGATTTGAGACGACAATGTTTCATTACCCGGCACGACATGCCACCTAAGCTTTACGGATGTCCACCTCATTTGACCGGAAATATACGCGGGACGGACATTGCAATAAATTAAAATGTAGCTAAAATTTTTGCTACAATTAAAAAGTTTGTCAAAAAACCAAATTTTGGGAAAAGCTCAGGTATTTTGATGCTTAACCCTTATTATTATTTTCGTCTGTTCATAAATATTGTGTGTTATATTTCTTTTTTAGAAAAAATTTCTTTATATAGTAAACTTTATTCATATTTAATATTTACAAAATATTGACATTTTATTTTTATAATTTAATGGGCACAATAGGGGTCCAAGATTTTAAATACCAAAAATTATAAAAGATAAGTTTTTAGCCTCAACTTAAAAACAACTCTTTTGTATACCAAAATCACTTAAAAGACTAAAAGACCCTTACATTATATCATTAAAGAAAAGCAAAAAAAAAGACAAAGCTTCTCGGCCCCTCCCCCTCCACCCCCAAATTCAAAAATTTTTCTCTCTCTCACAACTCACGACACACTCACGACCAGCGCCACCTCACGATCGAATTCCAGGCACGACATCGAGATGGGCAACCATGATCGGAATGGCGACGACTCGGCGTTGGTGTCGGCGACAAGCTCCGATGAGGAGTGTGTCGCACATCCTACTCCTCCGGTGAGTGAGCCCTAATTTTCGCCCAATTCCTATTTTTAAAAAATTGGAGCTTAAATTCATTGTTAAATGCATGTATATGTGTTATAATGCTTTGAGAATCATGTTTAGTTAGTAAATAGCTTGAGTTTGTTGAGATTTGTTGAAAATTTCTTGAGAATTTTGGTGTTTTTTTTTTTTAAATTTCGGCGGATTTTTGGGAACAACAGGGGCTGGCACGACGGGGGTTGGGGCAGGGTGGGCACGACGGGGGTTGGCGGGGTGGGCACGACGGGGCTTGGGGCCGGCTGGGCACGACAGGGGCTTGGGGCTGGCTGGGCACGACGGGGGCTTGGGGCGGGGTGGGCACGACGGGGCTTGGGGCGGGGTGGGCACGACGGGGGCTTGGGGCGGGGTGGGCACGACGGGGCGGTACGACTGGGCTTGGGGCGGGGGAGGCATGACGGGGGCTTGGGGCGGGCTGGGCACGACGGGGTGGGCACGACGGGGGATTAGGGCGGGCTGGGTACGACGAGGCTTGGGGCGGAGTGGGCATGACGGGGGCTTGGGGCGGGCTAGGCACGACGCGGGCTCGAGGTGGGGTGGGCACGACGGGGGTCACGTCGTCGGATTCACGATGGCAGGCTCCCATCGTGGCCACGATGGCGCCGTCGAGGTCACGACCATGGCCCACGATGGCGGCCATCGTGGTCACGATGGGAACCTCCCATCGTGATCTCGACAGCCCGCCTCCTCCGCCTTGTTTTTTTTTTTTAATTGTTGTACTATTTGTTTCAAATACATGATTATCTTTCTAATTTGCTTTTAATACATTGATTTTGTAGATTAATTGTGAATGGAAAAGGCCTACATTGATCTACGTGACCCGTGGCGTTAATCTTTATTTGAGGGCCGAAATATTCAAGGAGGTTAAGAAGGTTTTATTTGATATTAGCGGTCTGAGAGATTTAAAGAGGGCGTAGTAGGACGGTTGATTGATGTCAAGAGAAACCATAGTGCAAGTAATGCTCTACATCACTTGCTAGCTCGTTAATTGAAAGGTAGTGATATACCATGTGACGAGTCTTGGTTTCAAGTTGGTGGACGGAGCATTCGATTTAGGCACGGGACTTCACTTTGGCAACAGTGACTTTGATCCATATGCAAAACACAAGCCTCCACGGAATGGTATATTCTATCGATTCTTCAATGGTGTTTCCACGAAGGTGAATGTGTTGCGCAAGAGATTCAATGAGAAGAGTCTTGGCAAGGATGTGGAAGACTATTTGAAGGTTGCAAACCTTTTGGTGTACTATCTCTTCCTCCTATGTCGGGACAATCAAGTGATCGAGGATTGGGCATGGACATTAGTTGAGGATTTTGAGCGTTGGGATGCCTTTCCATGGGGCTCGTACACGTATGGAGCATTGTCTTACTACATAGACACCGTTGCGATGGCCCCGGACCAAGCTGAAAAAGATTATCACTTTTATGGTCCGGTTTGGGCCTTACAAATTTGGTCGTACGAGGCCGTTCCAGCTTTGGGAAGCCAATGTGGCTTTCGAGAGCCCGAGGAGATATTGCCTCGGTGTTTGAGATGGAGCACTCGACAGATGAGGAAGATTGATTTTGCTATTTTTTTAGAGAAGCGGGTACGTTTTATCTTTTTATTATATGATTTTTTATATTAAAATTCGAATTCTAATATTGTGCATGTTATATTGTATTGTAGCTGGAGGTATATCCTGTGTTGGAAGCTACATCTAGTGAGTTAGATGAGTACTATATGATGAGCTTCGACAATGGGGATCTATTTGATGTTCGTTTCAAGGCTCCTGTACGCGTTGCCTCAAGATATGAAACAACATTCAAGGCTCCTGTACAGAAAGCAAATGAAAAGGCGAAGAGTACAGCTTTAAGGATGATCATAGCTGAGGGGGCACGACGTGGGACGAAGCGCCCCCGACAGAGCACTCCACTTCTCACTCCAACAAAGGGGGGAGAGAGAGATAGAATGTGTTGTGTGCACGGATGGCCTTGCCCAGACAACGAAGGGGGCATGATATCGAGGACAGATTGAGGGCAGTTATCGATGATAGATTGAGGGCAGTTTTGACTGATGATTCTGATACAGGCTTTCTTGCTCTATTGAGAGCAGTTATCGATGACAGATTGAGGGCAGTTTCCGGCCGGAGGCGTTCTAGGAGTCCTGCACTCTCCCGGGAGGAGGATGTCATCTCCCGCCACTCTCAGAGTCGCTCCCGCCAGCCACAGCCTCAGCATGTCGCTGCCAATGAGGCCACTTCTTTGCAGCCTCAGCACGTCCCCACCGAGGCCGGTACTTTTTTGCAGCCTCAGCATGCCCCCGCCGATGAGGCTACTTCTTTGCACCCTCAGGATGCCGCCGCCGATGAGGCTACTTCTTTGCAGCCTCAGGACATCCCCACCGAGGCCAGTACTTCTTTGCAGCCTCAGCACGTCCCCACCGAGGCCGGTACTTCTTTGCAGCCTCAGCATTTCCCCGTCGATGAGGCTACTTCTTTGCAGCCTCAACATGCCGCCGCTGATGAGACTACTTCTTTGCAGCCTCAGGACGTCCCCACGTAGGCCAGTACTTCTTTGCAGCCTCAGCATACCGCCGCCGATGAGGCCACTTCCTTGCAGCAACAGTTTACCAATCTCTTCAAGCTTGTGGAACCTGTGTTGCACTCTCCTATCAAGGGAG
The DNA here is from genome assembly GCF_028751815.1 of Salvia miltiorrhiza. Classification (NCBI taxonomy): domain Eukaryota; kingdom Viridiplantae; phylum Streptophyta; class Magnoliopsida; order Lamiales; family Lamiaceae; genus Salvia; species Salvia miltiorrhiza. Next base: position 14,121,262 of record NC_080390.1, on the reverse strand, counting down.
CCTCTTACCAGACCTATATCCCATACGAGGCTTGTAACTTACATTCTCCTGACAAGGCCAAGAATGAAGGAATATTAAATTGAATTAACGTTCCACTTTGCCCGATGATCGTTTCTTGGTTATTATTAATTTATCATACAACGATTAAATCCTAACATGCTCCTATGAATTTAACAGCTGCACACAGGTGTTAGGAAAAACTTACTTGAGAATCGGATGCACAAACTGTTGATGATCGTGTCGAAAGAATCTGACTCCAGCTCTGATCTTCTCGACTGTATCCCGCTCAATTCCCAACGTTGGATGGACAACGAGCTATGGAAATTCCCAAGGCAGAAAGATCACTCACGTTTCTGCGCCTCCCTCTGCTCTCAAAAACCCTAATTTTTATCAGTGTATTTTCCTGAGAGCTGACAGCTGTATTTAATAGAGAATTAAATACGTATGGGGCGCTCCTTTCTTGTGAGGGACGATTTCTGGCTCTTCTAGGGCTAGGAGAGATTGGGCCAGCCCAGGGACCAGATACAAGGAATAAAGATGGGCCTCAAATAAATTAATTTATCTATGGTCAGCCCAGACCATAATTAATTTATAAATATCAGTTCATTCCACTAGAGAACCGATACTGACTTACCCCTTTATTGCCGGTGATGAGTCGGGGCTTGTATTTAGACTTATTAAATCTCCGTATTTAAAATATCCGACATCCATTAATTAATTAGAGCTCTGACAGCTTAAATTAATTAATCTCTTAATAATTCCTTAAGCAGTACCACTCAAACTTTATTATTACGCCTGAACTTAATCAACCTGCAGGGTTTAGCGTAATAAACCTTATTGAGCTCCTTAAGGGGATGTCATTATCCTATACCGGATACGGGTACTAATACAGATAATCAAATATCATATATTAACCGCTATCACCCAAGATACAGAGTACTCGAGTTAGTATATAACTTTCACCCATAGTAAGTCAAAGTGATATACGAATTAATATATATATCTGAATACTTATTAGTATTAAGATTTATCAATCACCGAGATCTTGATTCTTCACTTAAGTCGGATAGAAGAATACATCTCAAACTGTGGTCCTATCAATACGTAATGACGTACCAGTATAGACAAGTAGCCAAGACAAACTACTTCCATCTATACTGCAGCCTAAACCAATAACTTGTCCTAGAGTTATTTCGGCTGTGATCATATTATATCTCTTAAGGTTATTCCAATTATATGGTCTTCTGTGATCTACAACACACCATATAATCTACTTATACAGAGATAAAGAACATACATATGCAATCATGAACACAATCAGATAGGAGATAGGAATAGTGAAAACAGGAATCATTGTATACAAGCATAAAGTTCTTGCTTTCAGTATACAAATCCAACAAAGAAAGCGTCTAAGCCACATGATAAGGTACAAACATCTGAGCCTAGTGTTGATTTGGATGATTTTGAGGAGTTTGGGGAGGATGAGGATGAGGAGACGGGCGATAAGAGTTTGGGTCCTCGAGAACGTAGACCGTCTGCTGCTGTTCGGACTCCTTTTAAGGGTCAAAGTCCATCTACTGCTGAGGTATTTAGGAGTCAGTACAGAAAATTCAGAAGTAGTGGATCTAAAGCCATTGCAGTTGTGTCTGAGACACAAGCTCCTTTAAATCAAGAGTTCTTCGATGATGTTGAGAATGTTGACTTGGACTTCACCCAAGATGTAAGTTTTAATTCATAATTTGTATTGTGTTATATACATCCTTAACTAACCTCAAAGTTTATGCTTCACAGGTCATAGACCAATACGTGGTTTTCACTCGCACATGTCTTGGGAAGATCAAAGGAAAATGCATGCCTACTACTTTAGTAGTAGGCACTGATTTTATGTAAGTTTTACTATGATCCTTCATTTTTTATTCTTGTTTTTCTATCATTATTATTGAACTTGTATGTTGCAACTTTTTGTAGGTTGCATTGCATGCCGAGCTTACCCGACTGCATCCAAAGGATTCCAATTTTAAGAAGGCGAATGGAAAGCCAACATATCCCAAATGGACTTTACCTGAAGGACTCGAACACTTGGTTAAAGGGCTAGATACGAAAAATGCAACTCCGTGGTGGAATGCAGATTTTGTAAGTATAGTATACTAGTGTAATTTGCATTTGGTATTCTAATTGCTTTATTAAACTATAAGTTATATTTTTCTTTGAACAGATTGTTGCAATTTGTCTCGTGGGCAAGAATCACTGGGTCACTGTGAGAATTCGACTTCTTGATTGGAAGGTCGAGTTGTATGACTCGTTGTCACACCACTTTGATGAAGGCAAGAAGTCTGTGCGCGACCATGAGATGAAGCCCATTACTCGTCTCATGCCTCGTCTATTAGAGCTCTCCGGTTATTGGGAGAACAACACAACTCGGATAAAGAGAGATGACGAGATGGAGCTTGATAAGATGTCGATTAGTGCCCAGTTCGCCCAGGTCGATGACCACAGTTGCGGCCCTTTCTCTTGCATGTATCTTGATCGTTTAGTGCCCAATCCTAACAAAGAGCTGAGACATTTGTGTCAAATCGACGAAAAATATATCAAGAAGTATAGGTGGCTTGTAAGATCTAGAATATTTTGTCTCACCCAACTTTGAAACATATTAAGACTTATTTTGAGATTTATTGAGACATATTCCATGTTATTTGCTTTTAGTTTGGTATGTTGTTCACTTTATTTAATGTTGATTTTTGTATATAATTGTCTTGAATGTTGGTGGCTACCATGATCACGATGGGGGCTTCCCATCGTGAGCACGATGGGAATCTCCCATCGTGAGTCACGGCCGGCTCCCGTCGTGTCCTTCCCTCCCGTCGTGTTCCCCGTCCCCTCCCCACCCCGTTGATGGCCACGATCGTGCCCACGATGGCCACGATCGTGTCCACGACCGTCGTGTCCATCGTCCCCCGCCCCCACCCCTACTCACCCCGTCGATGGCCAGGATCGTTGACACGACCGTGCCCACGATGGCCATCGTGAGCCACGGTCATGCCTTCGCCCCCATCGTGCCCCGCCCTGGCCCACGCCCGTCATTCGCCCCGTCGTGCCCATGGTCGTGTGTCTACCATCATGGACACGACGGTAGGACACGATCGTGTCCTACCGTCGTGTCCACGATGGTAGACACATGACCATGTGCACGATGGCTCTCATGGGTCATCGTGTAGTTATTAAAATCATTTAATCTCGAATTTAAATATGATTATTGACTTGTTTTATGTATTATATTATGTTTAAAACTATAATTTAGCAATCAAACTTGATTTGTAATCAAAATTAAATGAATTGGAGTTATAAACATCGATATCTATGAATATCAACTTGAAAAAATACTTATAACATTTCATGGAATGTTATATAGTTGTCATGACTCATTTCACTAAAACACCTAAATTATGTGTTTTAAGACAAAATGGTTTGATTAATTATGTATTAAAATGTTGTTTAGAATATATATAACATGTTCAAACTTAAATTAGTCGAGTATAATATCATAAATTTCAAAAATTTCAAACAATAATAACACACGATCGTGTACCAATCGTGGACACGATGGTGTGATCGTGGTCACGATCGTGGACCGTCGTGAACCACGATCGTGCCCTCCGTCATCGTGAGTTACCATCGCGGGCACGATAGGTGCCTCCCATCGTGATCACGATGGGAGATTTCCATCGTGATCTCGGCAAACAACATTGAGTTTCAAAGTTAAGTAACGACGAGAAAGATACGACGCGAGGGAACGACCGTAGGGCACGATCGTGCCTACGGTCGTGACCACGATGAGGTCCATCGTGAGGTGCCATTTTTGGGCATGATAGGTGCCTCCCATCGTGATCACGATGGGAGATTTCCATCATGATCTCGGCAGACTTATGAAAAACACCAACATGCACTATCAAAAAATCAATTGGTAAAATAAAACCGAATAAACTTCAACCTAAATGAACATTAAAATAGATATTGGATAAAAAGTTTCAATTGTTACATTTATTCACGGAGGGGCATTGGACATGCCTTAATATCATGATCCACTTTTCGATAATTACTACATCTTTTTTTCTTCTGACGTCTACGAGTCGGTTGTGCTTCCTCCGTATCATGAGAAGTTTCCTCGGTGTCATGAGAAGGTTCCTCCATATCATGAGAAGGTTCCTCAACATCTGCTTCTTGAAATGGAACATTCAAATCCACTCCACCCACGTGAATAGATACTGTGCATTTTTTTTCCTATTGTGTCCAGTTCCATTACACCTAGAGCACACTTGACGCCGTCGTGAGGGTAGTCCTTCAACTGTTGATCGAGCATGACTCATCCTTGGACGCCCGGACTGACGTAGACTCTCGGGATCGGGAGGACTACAATAGATTGATGAAAACTCCTCCGGCACATTCCATTCATTCAGATGTGGTATTGGACTAACATGTTTGGCATAAGTTTGTCTCAACTCATATTGTTTGAAATATTTGTGTCAAAATCGTACACAGACAAACCATTGCCCGCCCACCTAATAAAATAATATAATTTCGTCTTAAAAAATTAAAAAGAAATTTATAATAAACTAAATTTTTCATACCTTATAACAGCGACCGCTTGCTTGCATGGAATTTTATCCTCATCAAACTCTCGACAGTCACAAGTCCAATTCTGAAGATCGACTTGATATTATTGATTATCTTCTTCAACTTTATATACAAGTCCGGTGGTGGCTCCAACAGTAAGAGGGAGACTTGCTTGCATAGAATTAGATAGCTTGTTGAAAGTAGACACCGTCAACACATGATCTCTGGATTCAGCCGTTGTACGTCGCTCGTCAAACCAATCCTCCAAAAGTGTGCAAAATGATTCAAGTAAAGAGCACACTGGTAAACGCCTAGCCCACCACAACCGAGAGTTCAAACATTCTGCTGCATTAGAGGTCAAAAATCCATAGCGCTGTACTGGACACTTTGACCTAGCCCACCTCTCCGGTCCAATTTGAGAAAGTCTTCGGTGAGCTCCATCCGGACTTGCGTCGTGCAGCAATGAAAAAAACTTTTCGAACACTTCGTGAGAATATGCTGCTTCATAGAAGACCGTGGCCACTGTCTTCCCATAGGGCGTTAGATTCTTCAACATATGGTGATAACACAATCCATGGAATGCATTTGGATATACGGCTTGAACTGCATTCTGAATGCTCTTATGTTGGTCACTCACAATTAATAAACCTTCTGGAAGATTGTAACACCGACGTAAGTTGTAGAGAAAATAAGTCCATGACTCATCGTTCTCTATCGGATTGAGGCCAATTGCTAGTGGAAAAATTTGTTCGTTTCCATCCTTTGTCACAGCAACAAATAACACTCCTATGTTCCTTCCTTTGAGGTGGGTCCCGACTATTACAATCACTGGTCGAAGATACTGCTCAAATGCCCGAATACTTTGACCGAGGGAAACAAACATGTGGCAGAACACTCCATCACGAGTTGTCTGCAAATCATAAACCGTCCCTGGATTACGTTGCTTTGATAGATAAAGATACGATGGGAGCCTTTGATATGACATATTGAAGTCACCATACGTTCTCTCTATCGCCTGCTGCCTCGTTCGGACTGCGAAGCAATATAGCATTTCAACGCCATATTTACTACGCATCTCAGCAATCATCTCATTTGGCCTCAAAACCACCTTCTCATCGATTAATTTTTTTGCAAAATAATATGTAGCAATCTCCCCACTTACAGACCGTGCTGTAGTAGCACGATTCAAATCCGCCTGACAGGTGTGATCCAATGTCAACTTACTAATTCTCCAAAGAGTTGCAGCCTCTACTGCACATAATCTAAAAGTGCAGTTCTTTCTACCACTCTTGCATATGTACACTGCACGAGAATATGTTGAACGATCGATTGCAAACTCTAGATAGTGCTCCAAATGATAAATTCCTACAGCTATCCTCAACTCTACTTTGGATCGAAATATGGCTCCTACCTCGAGTAGTCCGTAGGCTATTGGATGATACTCTTCCCACCCCAATTGTAATATGCTTTCAATATGCGGAAATGGAATATCTCAATGGCGCGAGCCACGTTCATGCTCAACATAGCTTGCAGTCTGATAATCTGATGAAAAATGTCACAACTCATTGCGGCGATCTTCCACATCGTCTTCAGATGTAGACACTACTTCATCTTCCTCATAATCCTCATCGAACACCTCTTCATCATATTCCTCATGATACGACATTCTTTGATCAAGATGTACATCCGAGGTACATCCTCTCATATTGTTGCGGCTTACATTAATATCAGGGCCGAAAGAACCGCCGTTCTCAATCACATAAACTTCTGGATCCTCTCTAGGATCTGCTAACCATCGAAGCAACTCCATATCCCCCCTCAATAGAACTTTTGCTTTAATACCATTGATGTTTGTGACGTACCAAAACGTATATTCGGTCTCCGAAACCCTCTCTAATAAGATCCACGAGGTTAGCACGATTAATTGTACCAGAATCGATATATGCAACAAAGAATTCCCCATCTATATATGTTGATCGCTCCCAACGACCGACATGATGTATCATAATACGTCGCCCCGACATTTGAGATTAACAAAATGTAATATAAACAGTCAGAAAACCATTAAAAGTACCTTAAAACATGGATTGCCAACCCCACAATCGCAGCACACCATCATGATCACGATGGCACTCACGATCGTTTCCACCATCGTGGCTACGTTGGTGGTCACGATCGTGAGTGCCATCGTGACGACGATGGTGTGCTGCGAACATGTGGGCTAAACCCTAAACCCTAATAACATGACGTCGAAACATAAACTCTAATGTGTGACCTATTTGAAACAAAATAAACAATATTCATGATCAACATATATACTTGCATGAGATCAAAATATTCAAACAACGAAACAATCATAAAAGCCGTTTTTAGAATGTTTTTTCACATTTTTTTCCATATTTCGTGCTTTTGAGTAGTAGACGGAGGAATAAAACATACATACCTTTATATGAAGCGAGATGAACGAAGGAACGTTCGCCTCTTGATGTTTTCTTCTTCCTTTATGGTTGATCTTTGGATTTCTTTGATCAGGGTTTTGGTTTTAATTCGTGGTTCTTTTCGTTTCTTTGATTACAAATGAGAAGCTTAAGTTTTGTTTAAACAACTACAAGCTTCCACAATTATTATCACCAACAACCTCTTCATCGCAAAAGTTATTTCTAGTCTCAACCGAAAAGATTCACCAAATCTACACTTCATTAATGACATTCCGGAGTTCACGACGGTCGTGACTATGTTCGAGCCATTGATCGTGAGCTTCCATCGTCCCCTCAGCCCGTCGTGCCCATCGGGCCCACAGGCGGGGGCAATCGACCGTCGTGGGCACGGTCGCGGGTGTCGACGAGCACGATGGTGCGAAGAAACGACGGGCACGATGGGCACGACCGCGCGCTTGCGTGGCGGGGCTTGGGGCGGGGTGGGCACGACGGGGGCCTCGTCGCTCGGGGTGGGCACGACGACGCCGTCGTGCCCCCGTCGTATGAAGCCCCCATCGCCCCTCCCCCCGCCGTCGTGGACGCGATGTGAGGCTCCCATTGTGGCCACGATGGTGCCGCCGAGTTGGGCACGACGGGGCTTGGGGTGGGGTGGACACTGAAGGAATATTAAACCTAATTAATACTCGATTTGCCCGAAGATCGTTTCTTGGATTATTATTAATTTATCATACAACGATTAATCCCTAACATGCCCCTATGAATTTAAGTGTTGCACGTTGGAGTTCAGAAATACCTGAAGAATTCAGAAGAATTCGTCAAAATCGCAGCTGAACAGACCAGTCAGCTTCAAGCCTTCGTTTGAAGCCTCAAACGTCCTCAAATCGTATTTTTCCAGAAATATGACTTCTTCGACTTCGAGAGAGCTTTCCGTGGCCGCCTGTTTCGCTTGAATCGGAGTTCTGTGGAGGAAGTTATGGCCATTCTCCCGAAACTGCCAGAACTTGATATCCTGCGAAAATCTGACTCCAGCTCAGATCTTCTGAACTGTATCCCGCTCAGCTTTCATCGTTGGATGGACAACGAGCTGTGAAAGTCCCAAGAGAGAATTTGCCTACACGTTTCTGGCGCCTCTCTGCTCTCTCAAAACCCTAATTAATTAGTGTGTATTTTTCCTGAGAGCAGACAGCTGTATTTAAATAAAATAAATACGAGGAGGCGCCAGTTTCTTAGTAATAGGCGTGTTCTCTCTTTGCTAGGGCAAGGAGACTTTGGGCCAGTCCAGGGACCAGATACAAGGAATAAAGATGGGCCTCAAATAAATTAATTCTCCATGGTCAGCCCAGACCATAATTAATTTATAAATATTAGTTCATTCCACTAGAGAACCAATACTGACTTACCCCTTTATTGCCGGTGATGAGTCGGGGCTTGCATTTAGACTTATTAAATCTCCGTATTTAAAATATCCGACATCCATTAATTAATTACAGCTCTGACAGCTTAAATTAATTAATTTCTTTGTAATCCTTAAGCAGTACCACTCAAACATTATTATTGCGCCCGAACTTAATCAACCTGCAGGGTTTGACGCAATAAACCTTATTGAGCTCCTTAAGGGGATGTCATTATCCTATACCGGATACGGGTACTAATATAGATAACCAAATATCATATATTGACCGCTATCACCCAAGATACAGAGTACTCAAGTTACTATATAACTCTCACCCATAGTAAGTCAAAGTGATATACGAATCAACATATATATTTGAAATCTTATTAGTATTAAGATTCTATTAAGTCACCGAGATCTTTGATTCTTCACTTAAGTCAGACAGAAGAATACATCTCACTATGGTCCTATCAATACGTTATGACGTACTAGTATAGACAAGTAGTCAAGACAAACTACTTCCATCTATACCGCAGCCTAAACCAATGACTCGTCCTGAAGTCATCTCGGCTGTGATCATTTTATATCTCTTAAGGTTATTCCAATTATATGATCTTCTGTGATCTACAACACACCATATAATCTACTTATAAAGAGATAAATGACATACATGTGCAATCATGAACACAATCAGATAGGAGATTAGATAGTGGTAACAGGAAATATTGTATACAAGCATAAAACGTTCTTGCTTTACAGTATACAAATCCAACAAACACGATAGGGCTTGGGGGCGGTGCGCACGACGGGGGCTTGGGGCGGGGTGGGCAAGACGGCGCCGTCGTGCCCCCATCGCTCCTCCCCCCGCCGTCGTGCCCCATCGCCCGTCGTGGACGCGATGGAAGGCTCCCATCGTGGCCACGATGGTGCCGCCGAGGTGGGCACGACGGAGCTTGGGGCGGGGTAGGCACGTCGGGGGCCTCGTCGTCCGGGGTGGGCACGACGGGGGCTTGGGGCGGGGTGGGCACGATGGATCGCGTGCCCACGATGGCCACGATGGTTGTGTCCACCATCGTGCCCACGTTGGACACGACGGCTCGCGTGCCCACGATGGCCACGATGGTCGTGTCCACCAGCGTGATCACGATGGACACGACGGTCGTGCCCACGATCGTGGCCATCATGTCCGCGATCGTGGCCATCGTGTCCGCGATCGTGGACACGGGTTTGACTTTGTCTTCAAGTGGTGGGACCGTAAGGGGTATTTTAGTCCTTTCGCAGATTTTGGTATACAAAAGAGTTAGTTTTAAAGAGGGGCTAAAAAGTTATCTTTTTTAAATTTTGGTATTTGTTTATTAGTTTTCTCGGCACAATACTATCATTTAACACTAAAATCACATCTTTTAACTTATTTATTTATTTATTAAAATAAATCTCTCCACTCCCCCACATGCTCTTGTGGATGGAGGGAGTAGTTATTTTTAATTTATTAGTATTATATTTGAACAAATAATTTTAAGAGTGGCATAATATTGATTTCAATATGAGATTTTGGTCTTAATTAGTACTCCATTCGTCCCGCTATTCAAGTCTCCTTTTTTTTGGGCACGGGTATTTAGGAGACTAAAATTAAGAGTTCAATTGTTTCTTCAGAAAACTTAATGTTAGTTTAATTAAGGTTCTCTCTCTGCCCACTTGTAAATCACCACCGCACCACCGCCTGCACCACCGTCGGTAAATCACCACCCAAATTTGCTACCCTACCCAAATCGAGCTCAGAAATATGCAACCCACCCAAATCGAACTCAAAAATCAAACGATTTTCCCCAACAAAATCTGCAACCCAAATTAGGGCTTAGGGTTTTGCAGAGGGTTAGGGGAGATCAGAAGTGAGAGGCGGAGGCAGAGGAGATTAGAGGGAGGAAAAGGGCAACCGAGGGCAGCGACGAGAACTGCTGTCGCTCGGCCGAGGAGTGAGGAGAGGGAGCTACTGTTGGTGACGATGGCGGTGGCTCTGTGCTGGATTTGTGAGTGGAGGGAGAGGCGGCCGTGGCTTCACTAAGCGCCAGAGTTTAGCAGAAGGAAGAGAGAGAGGCGAATACAGGCGGCGAGGCGCTGTGGTCACCGAGGGAGAAAAGTGACAGATCTGACATCCAGCAGAGAGAAGGCGACGGAGGAGAAGATGAGGGTGGAGAGGCAGAGAGAGAGAGAGCTGAGAGTCTCTTTGCAGATGGAAGCCAGGAGGGCAGAGCCCTGGTCGCCGGAAAACGGGCGGTGAGGCGTTGCGGTCACCGATGGAGAGAAGTGACAGATCCGGCGTCCAGCAGAGAGAAGGCGACAGAGGAGAAGGTGAGGGTGGAGGTGCAGAGAGAGAGAGCCGAAAGTCTCTTTGAATTCTAGGGTTAGATGTATTTTTGATCTTTTGTATTAGGCATTTAATTAAAATTAATTATCCCTTATTATTTCCTAAAATAGAAACGAGACATTATCGGTGGAACAACCCAAAAGGAATACGGGACATGAATAGTGGGAGGGAGGGAGTATTATACATTTTTTCCATTATACCAATAATATGTATGTATTTTTTATGTCTATATATGTTTGTGACAAATATTTAGTTGAATTCGATAAATTATATGGAACTTGAATAAATAGGACACCCATGCAGCGATAAAGCTAGGATTTTAAAATTGGATGAATGAAATTACATTGTGTATTTAAAAATAAGTAACTGATAAAATTATAATATATATATATATATATATATATATATATATAATCTGAAAAAAAATACAATATAATCTAAATAAAAAAAATCCCAGATGAGCGCTGAGTCGTGCTGGGGATTTGACTATGTCTCTGTACATGATAATATTTTATTAATATGAATTAAATTCATAAAATATTATGTAAGAGGTCGTGTACTACACTTATATGTTTTATAAATTTATATTCGCTAAAAAAAAATGTTTCTATTATTGACATGATGCTTGGTAGGTCATATTCATTTCACAAAAATTAATAGCGTTTCAAAGTGTAACTATTAGTGATTAACTATATCATCAAATGTTACTAATTTTTATGACACACATAATAGCTATCAAGCTTTATATCTTTAATCGGGTTTTTTTTTTTATTATTGAATTCTTGTAACAAAATTTGTATCTGCAAATTTTAATATTTTTTCTTAAGTTTCCATGTTTGAGAAAAAAATTAGACACAAAATATGTTTTATAGATATTATCTATTTATGTCCCTAAGCGGACACCAAGTGGTGCGACCTCCTATCTGTGAACAATGAGGTCTCGGGTTCAAACCCCACTGTTCCCCCTCCCCAGCTCCCCCAAGTAAAAAAAGAAATATTATCTATTTATTGGTGGGTGATTCTATTCATAATCCCCATTTTACTATTTATAGTTTTTATATTTAAATATAAAATAAATTTTTAATTATTATTTCAAATAGTGACTATAAAGACTAAAATTGGAGCTACGAATAGAATCACTCTTTACTAGCGCGCATATATATTCCAAGCACAAACGTGAAAGCCAATGATTAATTAATTGGGCCTATCCAATCAACTTGATAGTCCAGTCCATTGGGTTTGTATTGTTTCATATTCTTTCAGGGGTAATTTCAAACATGGCTTCCAATTTTTTCAGTATAACCTCCCAATTTAAAAAATAATAAAAATAATAAGACATGTCCTATTATACCCTTATAATCTCTGCTTTTAAATTCTAATAAAATTACAATTAGTTAAATTCGAAAAGAACAATAGAGCCCCCAAAATAGTTAAAAACTTAAAATCATATAACCTCTCATCAACACTTTCTCATTTCGATTAATTTTCAAATCAAATTCCAACTAAATCTCTTATTTATTTTTTGCTTTTGCCCATTGATATTTAATCAGATATAGAATGGTAACTTTGGTTTCCATTGGCAGCCTCCCTCCCCACAATGTAACCAGGATTTTGCTTCATCATCATTGTCTGCATCAATTATCTGTTATTGTTGTTGTTGCTGCTGCTAGTTTGATTTAATTTATGCTTTAAGAATCACAAAAAAATTGCTACTACATCACAACAGGAGCCTAAAATCCGAATTAGGCAAATTATCTCCATTATCATCGTCATCAAAAAGACATGAACAAGACTATTCCATTTTTATTTTCAGTAATCCATCTACTTCTTCTCACAAAAACCACAATTGAAATATGAAAAGCCACATAATTGTTAAAATAGTACAGAAATAAACATATTAGAAAGGGAAAGTTGTAAAATCATATTGTCTATCGTTGACCAAGGAGCATAAACCGACGACGTGATCTGGTGGATCAAGGCGGCGGTGTATCAGACGACAGCCAAGGAGCAGAAAACGACGAAGGGATTTGGCGTATCAAGGCAGCGACGACGTGAGACAATAGCATTGCTCTCGGAGGAAGAAAAGGCAAAACAAATGGTGTTGTGGCTACAATAGAAAGGAAAGCGACGAATGATCCATTCTACATATTTGATTAAATATCAGTGGGCAAAACCAAAAAATAAATAAGAGATTCAGTTGGAATTTGATTTGAAAATTAATCGAAATGAAAAAGTGTTCATGAGAGGCTATATGATTTTAAGTTTTTAACTATTTTGGGGGCTATAATTATTCTTTTCGAATTTAATTGTAAATTTGTAGAATTTAAAAGTAGAGGTTATAAGGGTATAATAGAACATGTCTTATTATTTTGGGTAATTGCCTGTAAATTCATAACGTTTACTCGGAATTGGTTTTTGCTCCCATTTTCGAAGGTGTGGCCCCTAAATACATAACCTTTTATTTTGTCTCGTTTTTCTCCTATCACCGGTTTTTTCTTACGCCGGCGCCGGAAATTACACCGTGGCAGCCGGAATTGACAAGGTGACAGTCGGAAATTGACACATGGACATATTATTAACATGTGGAATAAAAAAATAAATAAATAAATAAAAACAAAATCCCCCCCCCACCCCATCGTCTTCTTCCCCCTTTCTCCTTCCCCCCCACCTACCGCTTCCACCACACGCCGACGAAGACGGGCCCGGCCGAGGACGCCACCCCTTTCGTCCGTTCACCTCTCTCGCGAGCTCCGTTCACGAACGATATTTTTTAGTAGCATAGCAGGCGAAAGGGTAGTTCATAGGCGAAGGATACTTCGCTGTCAATTTGTGAAAATCAGTAGAGAGGGAGGCAGCTGCTCCCCACCGGAACTCCAGCGGCGGCGGAAGACGTTACCTGAGAATGAGGGGTGTGTGAGACGAGGGTGGAGACCAGATTTGGGGATTTAGGGCTTCGGATTTAAGGGTTTAGATCTGGGGAAGATTCAAGGTCTGGAAGGAAATGGCGGAAGGGGAATTGGGGAAATGGCGGAAGGGGAATTGGAGGAAGCTTCCTCGGAAATGGGGCGAAAATGGCGGATTTGATGGTGGGAAGGGCTGACGGAATTTGGTGGTGGTGGTGGGAAGGGCTGACGAAACTTGGTGAGGTTGACGCCTAGGTTCGCCGCCGCCGCCGCGCGTTTGCCTTGGCTCCCCTACAGCGAAATAGCCACCACGTCGCCGCTGAGCCGAGGTGAGGAGGGGGGTGGCGGGCGCCGTCGCAGGCGGCAGAGGGGCTGGCAGAGGGTGGGGGGAGGGGAGGAAGGGGAAGAAGATGATGGAGTTGGGAGAATTTTGTTTTTTTTTTTTAATTTTATTCCACATGTTAATAATATGTCCATGTGTCAATTTCCGGCTGACACCTTGTCAATTCCGGCTGCCACGGTGTAATTTCCGGCGCCGGCGTAAGAAAAAACCGGTGACAAGAGAAAAACGAGACAAAATAAAAGGTTATGTATTTAGGGGCCACATCTTCGAAAATGGGAGCAAAAACCGATTTCGAGTAAACGTTATGGATTTACAGGCAATTACCCCTATTATTTTTATAATTTTTTAAATTAGGAGGTTATATTAAAAATAATGGGGGCTATGTTTAAAATTACCCTTCTTTCAGTTATGATGTAAAAGTTATCCACTAGATTTAAAGCCCATTTAGTATGGGTCTGAGCCCAATTAAATCAATGTGAATGTATTGAATAGATAAAGTATATATATATATTTTTCTTTCCTCTTTTCGTCCCTGTGAATGCAAAATTAGAAGAGTATAAAAATATATATAAAAAAAAAATGTGTTATGGAGTGTTAGAAGTAATTCGGGAACAATTAATAATGCATTTCTGATTAAATGCATGATGTACTAATCAAAGAGGATTAGTTCAAATTAAAGGAGAAATCCATCTCGAAAACCTTTGTTTTATGACAATTTCGAATTTGCTCATGTTTATAGAAATCAATTTGTGAAAGCAATAGCCACGCGGCTATAAAGGATAGCAACCACTGAATTAATGAAAAATTAAAATCCAGCATTTAAGGAAAAGAAAACATAAATATACACAATTTTGACTCTTCAAATTGCATGGAAACAACATATGCTACGTCATCAGTTCCTAGCTAGCTATTTTTTATTAAATAGTGTTACGGTACAATATATGTGGGTGAATAATTTTATTGCCTGATCAAACAGAATAGTTAATTACAGCTCGAAATGGTTTTCAGCTTTCAAAGCATCAACCGTTTTATTCAATTTGCAACGGTCTCTTTTGCAGTTTAATGAATAAAATTTTTCATGAAAAAAGAAAATTGGAGATGTAATTTTAGGTGTAATACTGATGATGGCTGTTGGCTCAAATTTGGTTTGTATTATTAAGAAGAGTAAATTGTGTCACAATATTATGGTTTCACGAATTAATTAAACTTGTGTGAGACCGTCTCATCGTGAAGTGGGTGGAGATTATAATCCGAACCCGTATCCAATTATTATTTATAATTTCACAAAAACTTGTACAAAATCGCTTGACCATATATATAAAAGCTTGTGAAGATTCGAAACTAAATTCATGTTCAAATAATTATATCAACAAAATTATAAATGAAGACACTGTTCGTATCCAAATCTTAAACCTTCTCATGGTGAGACGGCCTCAAACAAGTGTCTTTCGATTTTAGAAAAATAATTGTGAAATTCGCATCAAATGGACCAAGACTTTGCGGAATTATTAAATGTTGAGTTTGAATTTTTGGTCTAAACCACCAATAAAACGTTAAGATTTGTCATTGTCAGATCATTTAACGGATCTTGAAAACATTAATCTCCTTTAAAGCATTACTTATAAAGTTCCTTTTGTTATATACGTTGTTTCACGTGTATTTAAGTATATAT
Organism: Salvia miltiorrhiza; assembly: GCF_028751815.1. NCBI lineage: Eukaryota > Viridiplantae > Streptophyta > Magnoliopsida > Lamiales > Lamiaceae > Salvia > Salvia miltiorrhiza. Next base: position 14,105,537 of record NC_080390.1, on the reverse strand, counting down.
AACAAACTCAGAGTAACTAAATGGATTACACAAAAAGTTGGATACAATCGGGTGTAGCGTACAATTGGGTTGACCTGCACCCAAATCCTGATTCAAATCGTGTAAATGACACTATTCGGTTATACAAATGACACTGCCTATAATTGACATTATTCGGTTATATAAATGACACTGCCTATAATTGACACTATTCGATTATATAAATGACACTGTAACATTTTAAAATGTTATAGTATCATTTTCAATCTTATAGTGTCATTTAAAATATTATACTGTCATTACAATCTTATAGTGTCAATTACAGGAAGTGTCATCTATATTTTTGAATAGTATCATTTATAATGTTATAATGTCATTTATACACAGTGTCAACCAGGGGGCTTAGCCCACTGGCCACCGGGTCCTCACTTAAGTGAAGTGACCCGGGTTCGATCCCTCTTGGGAGCGAATTGGAGATTGGAGATATAAGGTGGATTTGGTGAATGAAGAGATAAGGTGGTTCTTGGAGTGAATGGGGGAACTAATTACTAACATCTAACATGACTTTGCCCGATCAAAAAAAAAAAAAAAAAAAAAAATTTATACACAGTGTCATTTGTATAACAAAATAGTGTCAATTACAGATAGTGTCATTTGTATAATCAAATTTGTCATTTACACGATTAAGATCAGAATGCGGATTTGGATCAGAGTGCAGATCAGGGTCTGGATACAGGTGCAATTCGATAACACGGTACGTCCGAATGTACCCAAGACCACCTCTATGAATTATAATGTCGTGCAACTAATACGTAAAATAGGGTTGCAATGATCAAACAATTTTGGTCTAATTGGACACTTGTATTCAAATTTAAATATTGGATTTGATATTCATCATGTGGAAAAACATAAAAAAGAAGAAGGAACGTTAGAGTATTTGGGTACAGAATTTTAAGTTTATATATAAAATCAAAAAATGTGCGAAAGTTCAGATAATAATAATAATAAGGGTTAATTATATCAAAATACCTGACCTTTTTCCAAAATTTGGTTTTTTGACAAACTTTTTAATTGTAGCAAAAATTTTAGCTACGTTTCAATTTATTGCAATGTCCGTCCCGCGTATATTTTCGGCCAAATCCATGCTGAGGTGGACCTCCGTAAAGCTTAGGTGGCATGTCGTCCCGGGTAATGAAACATTGTCGTCTCAAATCCATTGCAATAAATTGAAACGTAGCTAAAATTTTTGCTACAATTAAAAAGTTTGTCAAAAAACTAATTTTTGGGAAATGATCAGGTATTTTGATGCAATTAACCCTAATAATAATAATAATAATAATAATAATAATAATAATAATAATAATAATAATAATAATAATAATAATAATAATAATAAATGATAAATTTTAAGCTGCAAAAAGAAAAAGAAAAAATGTGTGAAAGTACTTTATTAATACGGCAGTATCAAGATTTTTATGTACTTTACTTATAAAAATGAAGACATTTTATGTTAGCTTTTCATATGTAAAATAAAAAAAAGGTGTGAAGTTCACGTATTTTGGATTATTACTTCCTTCGTCCCGCTAAGAATGACTTCCTATTTTTGGGCACAATAATTAAGAAGAAGTGTGATTAAAAGATAAAAGTAATAAATAGTGGTGGAGTCCACAATTTTTTATGAGAGAGTGTAATTTCCTTTTTTTGGAAGAGACCATTACTAATGAGACAGACGAAAAAGGAAATAAAGCCATTATAAATGGGACGGAGGGAGTAATAGATAAGTATCAAGATTTTTATGTTATAAATTAAAATGAAGACGTTTTATCATAAAAAATATGAAGACATATATAGATGTAGCTAGTATTAAGTACTTAATACGGAGTATAAGGGTTAAGTGCATGTAATATCACGAACTTTGCTCAAAATTCATTTTCCCCACGAACTTTAAAAAATCCACAAATTATCAATTACTTTCAAAACTGTTCAAACTTCCCATGTCAACTTTTATAGTAATAATTATAAACCTATCCTACATTCATATAAAATTATAGAAAGACCCCCACATCTATTCAATATTTGTACAAAATAATAAAAGAACCCTGAGTTTTATATAATTATAAAAGCTATAATAAAATCATAAAATAAGGTCCAACATGCTTCCATATTACTTCAATATTAACATCAGTCGTGTGGTGGATGGATGCTGGCTTGAATTCGTTTTACTGTCAACTGGAATTCGACAATCTTGAGGATGTGTTTTTGATAAAACTCAATACTCGTGATAATGTCATGAATATTCTCCTCGTTTTCTCCTCGACGAACATGTCCTTCAAGGCATCGTTTGCACCATCTGAGGTTGTTTCGTAGACTGTCTCTCTTTTCCTCCAAATTTTGGAGGATAACCCTGTATGCAGGGGCGGAGCCAGGCTTTCACCATAGGGGGGGTCCAATTTTTATTTTTTATTTTTTCCGATAAAAGTAATAGTTAAATAAAAAAAAAACAAAATAATAACCATTAACACAATTAGAATGTCATTTAAATTACATAACAAGTAAAAAAAATTACATTTTGAAATTCAAGTTTTTATTGATTAATTGATATAAATTATTTTATTTTATTATATTTTTTAAACATGTTTCGTATTTATTTATATTTTAATTTTATTTAATATTTATATTTATTTATATAAATATATTATTTAATTTTAGTGTTCGTCATGCATCAAACGAATGAGAATATACTAGTTCCTCAATAAAAATCCACTCTGATATGATTTTAGGTGAGAGCGTGAGAGAGTGTGATGCGTATGTTTTATAATTATAAAAGAACAAATTAATTAGGGTATTTTGATATATAAGTTCAAAAAGTGGGGTTGTTGTGTAATTTATTTTGTGAAGGGGTCAATTCTGAATATTTCAAATTTAATGGAAACAGTTTTGAATAATCAAGAATTAAATCATGGGCAATTTGAACAAATATCAAAGTATTTGCTATAATTTAGATTTTTTGAAGTTCATAGAGAAAATGGATTTTGAGCAAAGTTCGTGATATTACACGAAATTAACCCTTAATATAAAGAAAACATATAAAATATGAAAACCATATAATGCATCTTTTGTAGCCAAAATCATAATACGAAAAAAAAAAAAAAAATCCGGCATTAATTCGGGAGGCAGGAGAAATGAAGGGGACACGTGGAGACTTGGTAGGTTAACGGCTTGCCACCTAATCTATGATATTCCACATGTGAACAATCGGCCGCCCAAGAAATATTATCATTTCCACAAATGATATTTCATGTGATTGCTCTAATTTCTCCCACCCATCTCACCTTTTTGCTTATTTCTTTTTATTTTTTATAACGAAAATTACTCGTACTCACTATTTAATGCGTGTATGGGATAAATTTAGTTTTGTGCAATTTATTCGTATGTAATTAGGTGTGATAAATTTGATTTAAGGTGTTAGTGAAATTCAAACATTAAATTTTTTAAACTCGATCAAGGCTTCTGGCATTATCAGTAGCCAGTAGGCACTAGCTAGGCCATCTACAAAGAGACAATGATTACATATTTTAATCATAGATTGTATGAGTTTGTATACGACTTCATAAACTAGCTAGTATAAATATTTTGCATGCATGAGCTTATAATTTGGTTTCGAAATACTTCCACTCATGTGTGTTTTTATATTTATTTTTCATGGCATTTATTTAATGTTGATAGAGAAAACACATACCTAACTCTCTATCGAGTAATAATATGTAAAGTTTGCCCCGAGACTTAAAATCCAATAAATAGCCGATTGCTTTTTCGATATATATACTATATGTTATGATTGTCTGTTCTCCAAAATTCAAATATAAGTGGGGCGCTTATTTATATTTATGTTGATATTTATTCAAACTAATTAGTTATGTTGATTGAATAAATAGGACCGAAAAATAATAAAATAGATCTAGTGTTGGAGTTGAGCACCGTCAATGCCATTATTATCAACTAACAGCTTAAAAGGTCTTACAAGTTGCAGGGGCCTATTCAAGATGATTTCTTCTGCAATATATATAGAAATTGGATTAAATAAAATTTAATTTTATATATAAATTAAAAATTATATTCGATCGTGAAAATTTATGATAAATTCACCGTTTTAATTGCTGAGTGGCTCAAATTTCTTAAGAGGAAAAATCCATTTTTTTTAAGTTTATAACTTTTCACAAGAAATTTAATTATAACTCTTTTATTATTTTTCACAATAAATCCATAACTTCTCTTTGTTGCAGAAATTTTAAATCTGGTAAATATTACACGAAATATTCATTTTCCTATTAGTGTGTGTATATATATATATATATATATTCATTCAACATTATACTAATGAAATTGTAACATGTCTACATATATAGCTCGCATTAGTACTTATATTAATATTATTATTAATGAAGCAATTTATCCAACACAAACATTTTATCTCTATTTTTTTTCAACGAGACCAACCCTACATAGGGTCCCACTCCCACACCACCTACTACAACCAATTATAAATAGCAATGTCCCTCACCACACTAATATGTGAGCGGTTTCTTACTAAACGGTAGCCATAGCCGTGGCCTCCTCTCCCTCTCCACATCTAAAATGCCACTCACCACACTTGTCTCTCTCCTCCTCTCTCTCCTCCTCCCCCTCGGACTAGCCTACGGCGGCTGGCAGAATGCCCATGCAACATTTTACGGAGGCGCCGATGCCTCTGGCACCATGGGTCCGTATCTCCACCTATTTCAATCTCGTATTTTATTTAAATACGTGTATAACTAAGATGTTTGAAATACTTAACACAAATGTATAGGAGGGGCATGTGGGTACGGCAACTTGTACAGCCAAGGCTACGGTACGAGCACCGCAGCGCTAAGTACCACGCTGTTCAACAACGGGTTGAGCTGCGGCGCGTGCTACCAAATGCGGTGCAATGACGACCCGAAATGGTGCCACCCGGGCACCATCACCGTCACCGCCACCAACTTCTGCCCGCCCAACTTCGCCCTCGCCAGCGACAACGGCGGGTGGTGCAACCCGCCCCGCCAGCACTTCGACCTCGCCGAGCCAGCCTTTCTTAGGATCGCGCAGTATCGGGCCGGGATCGTCCCCGTGCTCTACAGAAGGTAATATACTGTTATATCTCGTATTTCACTATCACCGTATATTTATAAATTAGTATGATGTAGTTATCAAAAGTGTGACATGTGATTTTGCACCTTTTTTACTATACTAAGAGTAGAGATATATATCATATGTTGCATGTATTACATTATTTAATTATTAGACGTTCTAATTGAAAACGTGATTTATGATTGTATCATGTTCGTGTTCGTATACTGTAGAGTTCCGTGTTTGAAGAAGGGAGGAATGCGGTTCACAATCAACGGCCACTCGTTTTTCAATTTGGTGTTGGTGACAAATGTAGGTGGGGCAGGTGACGTGCACGCAGTGTGGATTAAGGGCGGCTCCCGCAGCGGATGGCAGCCCATGGCGAGAAATTGGGGGCAAAATTGGCAAAGCAACTCTAATCTCGACGGTCAGCCTCTCTCCTTCCGCGTCACCGACAGTGACGGCCGCACCCTCATCGCTAACGACGTTGTTCCGCGCGGCTGGCAATTCGGTCAAACCTTTGAGGGCCCACAATTCTGAATTTGAAAAGGAAAAGAAGCGCCCACTTTTATTACTTATATGCTATATTAATATTTAATACCTTTTTTTTATTTTTTTATTGGGAAGTTCTTGAATAATAACATAAAGAAAAGAATAGCATAACTGTATAATCCATTACTACAAATGTTACATGCCAATATGTAATCCATAAAAAGTTTATGTTGTATATATCATAAATCGTTTTCCTTTGTCATTTCATTGCAATAAAAAGAGAAATTATATCACTACTAGAAAAACGCTCATAGATAACGGATTTTTTCCGTTATCTATGACCCGAAAAACCGTTGTGTATACTACCGTTGTCTATGGTACGTATGATATACAACGGTTAAAAAACCGTTATGTATAGTAACATAGATAATGGTACGATGCTCATACATAACAGTACGCATCCGTTATCTATAAAGGTTATACATAACGTTTTTTCACCGTTATGTATTAAGATTTTACTGTTATGCATTAGAATTTTTTTATTTTTTATTTATCATAGTTAACAGTTTTTTGTACTTTTTATAACGGTATTAGCCGTTATCTTTGATAGAAATGCATTACGATTTTTTTGTATTTTTTATACTGTTATGTATTCCAACTATAATTAGCATATTTAATATTTTTTCTCGATTTTTATATTATTTATCTCAAGAAATAAATAAATAACTTTAAAACAACAAATGATAAAATCAACAATAACAATTTTATATATCATCCAAAATATTCATACATTACCATCCAAATGAACCAAGTATCAAGTATACATCATCATTGCATATTCGATTCAAAATTGAAAGTACCAACTATCTTAATTATAGCTAAAACGAAAATCTATCATACTATGGGTTCTAGCGCCAAATCCTCAAGAACTAGTTGCTCTTTCCTGAAATTCTTCTTCCTCATGAAAGTAATCTGCAATAGAGATTAGAAAGAGTGAAAAATGAAGAATGGCCGCTACCTTCAGAATTATTAAAGTGACAAACTAAAAAAATAGGCACCAAATAGGCAATCGTCTGAGGTAGCACATTACATAACTTAAAGTGCACCTGAGCCCTTCTTTTCTCTTCCATCTCTTCCTTGAGGGCTTCGTTACTGCACCTACCCAAGAAGTCGAACATGAGATCCGACATAACAAATAAGATAGACTACAAGCTGCAATTCTAACCAATCAAATATGGGGTCAACTGCAAAAATAGTTAAAACACTTCACATAAAAGATATATATTCAAGTATTATATTAATCAATATCTATTAGTCAAATAGAAGTTGCTTACCATGATTCGAACTCCTCATAGGATGAATATATATAAGGAAGAATAAAATTCAACAGTAGCTAGCAGAGCCTGCAAATGTCCAAGAATCCTGCTCAAGAATTCCCCAGAAGTAAAGATGACGAATGTAATTCCTGAAAAATAGTATGAAATGTCAAACCAAATTAATAAACAGACCTGATATTGTTTCCCAACTGGACAAAAATCTTTCCCAATAGTTCTGCACCAAAAATTTACATAATTGATTAAGATGAACTTAAGTAATGACAAGAGGAAGAGGAATATGAGATGGAACTGTAAGACTCACGATTTTCTAGCACCACTCGTTCCCATAACCTCTGTAGCTTTGCCTGTCCAATGTTGGTAGCATCATATAATTACTAAGATTATCAAAAATAGATGACTAATCAACTCACTGATTTCAATTATGTATACCTTTATTAGATGTCATCTGATATGATAAATGACTTGATCTTCCATATGTAAGAAAGAACATAATAACTCAAAACCAACAATAGGACAAGCATGATATTTCTTAAGTCAATCGGAAACTCCCAGCAACCTCAAATATTCTAGGACAAATATTTCTTAAGTAGGTTTTTGCTTGGTAAAATATGAGATCCTTGTTTTATTATTCTAGGCTTTAGAAGAATAGAGGAGTTCTAATATATGCAGTTGTATATTCAAGTCTTTGCAGATGATGGTTTTAGCAGTAGTGCTGGAGTATTGCCTTTTTTTCGCATTGGAAGATGCACTTTACTGTCTGTGCAAATTCAGAATATTTGTAGCATTCAATTCTGGTGCAGTTTTAATTGAAGTAAGCTAAGATGATTTGTAGTATAGCTATGGATTGAATGAAATGTCAAGTATAAATAAGTGAAACACCCTTTCAAGTTTTAATGCCAGTTAGAAGAATTTTTTAAAATTTAAAAGAATTTAACCATGTTCCCAGTATAAATATCTTTCTACACTTGGGCAATTTCTCATGTATCAAATGTCTTAAGAACAGTACATTTTCACGTAATTTTTTATACCATGATTATATTCCATACAAGTTTAGAGATTACAATTCCATATCATCTTCTAGATTGATGTCAACAAAGAATGGAAGTTAATTATATCCAGACAGTTACAATTCCACGCCAAAAAGTATTGATAAAACTGGACATCACAGAAAATGGGACCATAGTAAGAATAACCATAGTTTGTCACGCATAAAATAATATTAATAATGTCATCACATACTCTAAGGGACTGCTCTTACCTCAATATCAAATTCTAGTATCAGATAATTGATTGATGAAATTCATGTTCCTGAAAAACTAACACAAGAATAGATAGTATCTATATTTCTTCTTATATTTAAATGAATGATAATATCAAAACATAAACTCACAAGGTAAAGTAATACAAAACTGCAGGTGCCATATATCTTAACACAACTGCAACTGCAGATTGAAACTAACCTGCGAATCATGATGATTATAACCACTAAACTGGGGAGCAACTTTCCCCTTAAATACACGAGGTGCAATTCGAGTTCGACCAAAAGACCAGATTTTCCTCAACAATTCACCAAATGCGAGTGCAAGCTCTTCCTGCAAGATGAGAATAGTCAGAACACTTGCTGAACAAAATTGAGTACAGAAATCTTACACTGAAAAAGAAACAGAACAATTACACGCATTCCCAAAGGATTTTGATTGTTGATCTCATTCTATATAACCCACTTTAATAAGCTCCACTTTAATCACTTTTTTTTTTCTTTTAATTAAACACTGAAGAAAACTGAATCTTGATAGCAAAAAACACATACAAACAGAAGAAGCAGTAGAACACCATATGAAATTATTCACATCAATTCCCAAGATGGCATCATCAACGAGAAATTATTTCGAAATTTAGAGATTAAATTAAAAATAGATAAGTGGTGATGGTTTAGCAGATAATAGCTCATCAAAACATCATTTGAGTTGAAAAGCTAAGCATTTTTCACAACATTTAACAATAAAAGTAAAACCAAAAATTAAAAATAAAATTAGTGAAAACCAAATCCGAAAGTAAAGAGAATGAGGGGATGGCGGAGCAAGATGGAGGGAGAGAGAGGAGAGCAGAGGCGGCGGCAACCGGCGGCGCTGCATGCGCCGCCGCGAACATGAGAGATGGAGATCGACAGGGAGAGCGGAGAGAGGGAGAGAGAAATAGATCTTGAGAGAGAGAGAAAAAAGGTGTTACTTGAGGCACGGAGCAGCTGTGCGAGGCGGCGGCAGTGGCGGGACTCGCAAGAGGGGCAAAATTCGGAGAGGAAAGGGAGGCTGAAAACCCTAGAAATTGGGGATTTTGTTCTTGGGGAAGAAATAGGGCACAAAAGGGAAGGAGAGGAGTGTTATTGAATGGTGTAGAAATGTGGACAGAACAACGACGTGAATGTAGGAAGCGAGGCAAGAGTTAGACTCTTTCTCCGTAAGACAAAATTGCCCCGCACAGTACACACGGTTCGATGGCAAATGTCCCCAAGATACAACGGTTTGAATGAGCACGAGACCTTCTACTAGGAACTCGAACTTCCAGCGAACTACAGAATACTCGGGACTTGAGTATGAACTAGAAGAGAGAATGAGTAAAATTAATTATCTGAATAATTTTGGTGTGTCTAATCTCATTCTGCAGGGGGGTATTTATAGGAGAAGGAAGGGTGCGATGAAGAGGTGTCAGCCAGGAGGTGGCTGTTCGAACCAACCAATGGTCCGAACCATCGCACTGGTTCGGTCAAAGGGGTGCGAGCCAACCACCCCCACCTCACCAGTCTGATCCAACCGCTGCCACGTCAGCAACCTCATCCACCCAAATTCCTTATCCGTCACGCGGTGCCACGTCACCGAGCCACCGTTTAGTTTGTCAAAACTAAAGGCTCCTCAAAGCTCCTCGCGACGACGCGAAAGAGCGAAGTGCAAAGTGCGCCTACAAAGCGCCCATTGCGACAAGTGCACGTGCTCGGCCTCGGCCTCGGCCTCGGAAGGTGCTTCGCACCTTCCTCGTAGGAATTTGAGTTTTAGCCTTAAAAGGCTAAGTCAAAACCCACTTGGGTGCACCATATGGTCCACCATAGAGAAGCACACTTGATTGTTCCTTTATGGTGGAAAGCACTTTATAAATAGCTTTCAACTTCTTTATTTTTCCAATGTGGGATGACACTCCACATTTCCATTTTCAATGGCTATCTTTTGGCATTTAATTACTAATTCAATTCTTAATAGATTTGAACAAGTAAATATACCAAATTAATCTACTCAAAATGTAGATTCCAAATATGCCATTTAATTCCATTAATTACAAAGTAATTATGGACTAATTAAGCCATTTATTCCAACAATCCCCCACATGAATGATGATTAATGCAAATGCAAAAAACTAAGTCCCGACGATCCATTATTGCATTAGGATAGGTAGTTGTTAGCTTTGAACCTTCCTTAGTGTAATGCCATCGGATTTACTCGTTGCTCGGTGAACATGATGTCTTGAACCAGTCAACTTTTGTGTAAACCTAGTCAACAACATACACACAATAATAGATCTAATATCTTTCGTTCTCACGTTGTGTCCATTTCGGCCTTGGACCATTTCTTGGATTCACAAGTGTTGTTGATAATTTGAAGCGGCCCCACTTCTTCACTTGTATAGGTGATCTCCTATAAAGAGTATCCTGCCATACTCCACCTAATAAGACTATAGGAATCATTAAAAGCTTTTGATGGCTTACCCTTTACCACAAGCTGCAGGCTTTGCACTTGAGCAGCTATGAGAATGGATTTTGAAAGTTTCAAGTGCTCAACTTGAACTTCCATAATTTAGTTGTCTCATTGAACCATGTTCTTGGGATCTCCAGTCATCATGGTTGAGTTACCACTATGAAAGTTCTTAACGTGTGGATTTTAATCCCATTCCCCTTACTGCGTTATACAATTGATCACGATTAATACCTTTAGTAAACGGATCCGCAATATTGTCTTTTGACTTTACATAGTCAATGCACATTATTCCTGTAGTGATCAATTGTCTAACGGTATTATGTCTTCGACGAATGTGTCGAGATTTACCGTTATACAAACTATTCTTTGCTCTCCCTATGGCAGCCATGCTCACTACTACAAAAATGCACATACATAACGCTTCATACATAACGGTTTTTTTTAAAAACCGTTATGTATGAGCGCATTTTTGGAAAAGATAACGGTTTTCACAAAAAACCGTTATCTATGTAATGTTGTCCATGGAAATAGATAACGGTTTAGGTTAATCCGTTATGTTTATGCGTTATCTATTAGTTTCATACATAACGGTACTATAAAACCGTTAAGCCGACCGTTATCTATGAGCATATTTTAAAACGGTTTATTAAACCGTTATGCATCATTGCTTTAAAAACTGTTATGTGTAAAAAAAATTAAATTTTTTTAAAACTTATATTATATTATCTGAAACTCATGTTTCTCTCAAATCCCTCCCAATCAAGCTCTCCTAAAAATTTACACAGAAAATTATCTCCCCCTTCTCTTTCAAGCTGAGCGGAGCAGCTAGGGCTCCGCCGCCGCGGTCGCCGAAGTTCCGGGGAGGAGCGCCGGCCTCGCCCGCTTTAATTTCTCCGCCTGAAACCCTAGGGCCCAGATCTAAACTCCACCCTCTTCGACCTAAAATTCTAACTTCCTTCCAAATCGTCTGCTCTCCACCCCGTCAAATTGTCTCTCTCAAACCAGTGAAGAAAACGCAAGAGAAAATCCTAACTTTCTTCCAAATCGGAATCCTCACTGCAGCGGTTGATGCCTCCGCCGACGAGCAGTTGTTGCTTCCGATTCTGGCGCCGCATCTACTTTCTCGGACCCTCTCTCTCGATTCACCTCTCTCAATCAAAGAAATCAACTGAAACAGGAAAGGGAAGGAAGCCCTAATTTCGCCACCCCTGTCATCTGCTATCCCTAGGCGCCGCTACTGCACCGCCTGCCACGTCGCGCCGCCCTTCTTGTCTGCTAACCCTAGCTACGGCGAGCAGCGCCACCTGCTCATCGCCGCCCCTCTCGTCTGCTTACCCTAGCCACCGCGACCAGCGCCGCCTACTCGTCGCGCCCCTGTCATTGTATGTACAATTTTCTATTTTTGCACATTAGTTTGTTCGATTTTGTGTTTGATTGCATTGACAAAGTAAATATCTCGTTGTTGTAGGACATGGAATGTGGGTTGAGGTTAATTGTTGCCTCTAATTCATGGATTTTGCACTGAGTTTATTTTGTTTTATTTTAGATTTGCTATCTATTTAGAAGAGATTTAGTGTTTCTAAGTTTAGTTTTGCTTCTCGCTCCATTGCTATCATCAGAGGTTATCAATTCTAGCTCTTCCCCTTCTACCCAAGGACAACCACAAATTGACACTTTCTTTCACTCTGCAGAGGAACAAATACAACATGGTAGTAGTTGTCTACTAGAAAACTGACTCACATTTTTATGCTTTTTAGATTCTGTTTAAAGTGAGCTCTGTTTTCCTATTGCAGATTGATTCCATTTGCATCTTACTCCATTTTGTTGCTTTGAGTAAATCCTATTTCAGATTGATTCCATTTGCATCTTACTCCATTTTGTTGCTTTGAGTAAATCCTATTTCAGATTGATTCCATTTGCATCTTCCTCCAGTTGATTCCATTTCTATAGCGATTTCTTATTTTTCCCCTATTATCAGGAGTATGTGGCAGAAGACCGTGAAGCTAACAAGGATGTGTCTGAACTTGATCCCAGCCATGTGACCGAGCTAAGATGCTAGGCCTCTATTGAGGTTAGTACAAATTCACTTGCATTTTTCATGAGCATCAGCATCATGTATGGAAATTAACAGCTGAAAATGAAAAGCTGAAGGTAACATTTGAGGTCTGCTTTAACTATCTCTTGGTGAAATATATGTTTCGTAACTCATGATAGGCTGTGGCGAATCCTGAATGGTTGGTTCAGAGTTTAGTGAGTTCTCTGGAAAAGAAAGTAGATGAAGGAGAGAAGAAGTATGAAGAGTCGAACAAGCTAGCTATGGAGGCAGAGACAAAGATAATTAAGCTGAAGACCGAAATGCAGAGGTTGATATATAACTTTTTTTCTACTCTTGAATCAGTTATCGGACAATTAGCTCATTATTTCCATGTAGTTTATTCTTTTTAAGTCCTTAGAAGAGATAATATTGGTTCTTTCTCACAGGTGAAAAAAATTAATGAAATCAATAGATTGTGTTTATTTGGCCTCATGGTATATTCATTAATCTTCTATCTTTTAGGCTTGAAGAGAAAATTTCTGACATGGAGACAGCAGATCAGGTTCTCCGTCGACAGGCTTTAATGAATAATCCTTCAGGGAAACTATCTGGGCATTTACCTTCAACTACTCATGTTAGTATTTCAGCTCAATTGTACTTAGGATCTGTCTCAGCATTTGGTTCTTATTCATTTTCTCCTCTTGATATACAGGAAGGGGAGAATGGTCATCAAGTAAGTGCAATTTAAAATGGCGGTTCGATGCTTATTCTGGTGCTTTATTAACCAACTAAAAAATTACGTTCTTTACCATTCTGATTGTGCTTGTAAGCTGTTATGCAGGAACTTTTGAGTGCAGCACCAAGTAAAAGATTTGGTACTGAATCAGATAGCGCATTGAGGAAATCTACCATTGAAAGGCAACGTGTGAGTTATTCTATGAAAGCTTTAAGTTAAGCATATTTTTCTACTAGTGCCTTCTTTGAAACTGATCCATCATGAACTAGAAAGGACTAAACTAAGACCTCCATATTTTATTCAACCTTCAAGTGGGGCTCTTCTTTCCAGTGAAGGATAAGTAACTAATCATAATATCTGCTAAATATTTTCTTGACTATTGTTTTTGCTTTTCTTGTATGACTTCTACCTAAAAAAAATCTTTTGGCAGTAAAGTCTATACCGGTTGAAGCAATATATAGTCTAGTTGATTGTCTTAATAGAAATAATATTTGTTGTATCCTTACTTTGATAATTGTTGCTCTATGTTTGAATTCATCTTCTCTTTCTCAAAGCATAGCTGACTACCAGCTTTTAATAAGCTCACTCGTCATTGCAGGGAAAAGCTTAACTCCATGAATTTGATGCTTTATATGGCACCGATTGCTGTTGTAGTTTGGCTGTGTTTGTAATGGAACCTGATATATTTAACTTAGTTGTCGCACTTGGAAAGGAACATAAATTCATGTGGATTCTTCTTTTCGTTAATTCAACAGTGGATTATGAAGCGAACTTGTGCAATTTCCTGGTGACTAAGCATACAAGTGCTCTAACACTCCAGGTTCGTCTCCCTCGACCAAATTGTGTGTAGGGTAGATAGTATGTAATATGTTTATCTCAGGGGCATTTACTTTTTAGTATTAAGAATATAGTATATGATTGTGTATTTGAAAGATAATACGAGTGATGTGATAACATTAGACCAGTTTAATAAAAATTGCCAACTTATATGGAACTCACATCACTGTCATATTTGCTTATTCCTATTGAGTTCTTGCATCAATTTTGGGTACTTTTAGTGTTTAGTAATATTTCCTAAAAAATGTGAAATGGAGAAGTTTTTAGTGCTTGGTAACTTGATAGGTTTTGTCCATTTTACCAATCACTTTGATATGCTTTTTAAGTGTTTATCATGATGCTCTATATTGTGATTCTTGGTTGGCTCTTTGTATGATTTTGTGGCAGGTTTGTGGTGGATTAAATGAGTCGTACGTTGAGCTGAAGAGTCTTGTGAATTCACAAGAAAAGTTGTACCATATGGCTAGCTAGTTGCATATTTAATATGTTTAGTATTTTTGTAAGGCATAATAGTATAGATAGAACAGTTGTTGAATTTTGACTATATTCAAATCTTGTATGAATTCTTTTTTATGATAATAATATAAAATTAAATATTTTGGATGATATATAATATTATTATTGTTGGTTTTATCATTTATACTGTTATGTATAAATTAATAGATAACGGAGAAATAGAAATCTAATTACGGTAAAAAACGTTATACATAACGGATTACCAAACGTTATTAATATCAAAAAACCGTTATGTATAGGTGTGTACATAACAGTGAATATTAAACTTTCATGACGATTTGAAACGTTATGTATAATACTATAGATAACGGATATAATCCGTTACTTATATATAAACAATCGTTATGTATAATAGAATAGATAACGGATATAATACTATAGATAACGGATATAATCCGTTATGTATAATAGAATAGATAACGCTTAAATCTCCGTTATGTATGAAATCCACATACATTACACCATTATATATTACGGATGTTTTCGCACATAGATAACGGATAAAATCCGTTATCTATGAGCGAATCTGGCGTAGTGGCTATCGCAATGTATCATAACAGGAGGCAAAGGTTTTTCCCAACATGGGATATCTTCTAAGAAGTTTCTTAACCATTCGGCTTCTTCGCCGGCTTTGTCTAAAGCAATAAATTCCGATTCCATTGTAGATCGGGCTATACATGTTTGCTTAGAAGATTTCCATGATATTGCTCCTCCACCAATGGTAAATACAAACCCACTTGTGGATTTAGAGTCTTTAGTGTCGGATATCCAATTGGCATCACAATACCCTTTCAAAACAGCGGGATATCTCGAATAGTGTATACTATGAGATATTGTGTGTTTTAAGTATCTCAACACTCTTATTAATGCGGTCCAATGATCCTTTCCAGGATTACTTGTAAACCGACTCAATTTGCTAATAGAATATGCTATGTCCGGCCTTGTACAATTTGATAAGTACATTAGGCTTCCAATAATTCTAGCATAGTCCGATTGTGATACGGGTTCTCCTCGATTTTTGGCTAAGTGTATACTTAAGTCAACAGGTGTTTTAGCCGGAGGCAGATCAAAAGCTTTGAATTTCTTAAGTACATTCTCAACATAGTGAGATTGTGATAAGACTATTCCCTCGGGTGTTCTAAGGATTTTAATTCCTAGAATCACGTCAGCTAATCCCATATCTTTCATGTCAAAGTTTCTCTTTAACATCTCCTTGGTTTCTATGAATATTTTATTGTTGCTGCCCATAATTAGCATATCATCAACGTAGAGACAAACAATGACAAAATTGTCGGATGTTCCTTTAATGTATACACATTTATCACATTCATTGATTTTGAATCCGTTTGCCATCATTGCTTGGTCAAATTTCTCATGCCACTGTTTGGGAGCTTGTTTGAGTCCATACAAAGACTTTACAAGTTTACAAACTTTCTTTTCTTGACCGGGAATCACAAACCCTTCGGGTTGTTCCATATATATCTAATCTTCTAAATCTCCATTTAGAAATGCTGTTTTTACATCCATTTGGTGTATCTCAAGATTATATAATGCTGCTATAGCAAGTAGCATTCTAATGGATGTAATTCTAGTGACTGGTGAGTATGTATCAAAGTAATCATACCCTTCCTTTTGTTTGTAGCCTTTAACTACCAAACGTGCTTTATACTTATCAATAGATCCATCGGCTTTATATTTCTTCTTAAGAATCCACTTGCAACCCAAAGGTTTGTTTCCCGGAGGAAGATCAACAATAAGCCAAGTGTGATTGGATAAGATTGACTCGATTTCACTATTGATAGCTTCACGCCATAGATCGGCATCAGG
The DNA here is from genome assembly GCF_028751815.1 of Salvia miltiorrhiza. Lineage (NCBI taxonomy): Eukaryota > Viridiplantae > Streptophyta > Magnoliopsida > Lamiales > Lamiaceae > Salvia > Salvia miltiorrhiza. The sequence continues at coordinate 14,088,890 of NC_080390.1, read as the reverse complement.
ACCAGACAATGCTTCCTTGATTGTCTTTGGTTCGTCTTCTAAAGTATAAACTACGAAATCCGGACCAAAGGTTTTCGCAGTTTTTGTTCGCTTTCCGCGTCTTGGTTGCGGTGTTAGTTCACGTGTTGGTCCGTTATCCTTAAGCGAAATTTCATCATAAGTTCTCTTTTTCGAACTTATATCATTCTTCTCTTTCTTGGGGAATATTTTTTCAAAGAATATGGCATTTCTTGATTCTATAATCATTCCCTCATTCATATCGGGTACTTCCGATTTGTGTACCAAGAATCGGTACGCACTACTATTGTTTGCATATCCAATGAAGATGCAATCAACAGTTTTTGGTCCTATTTTTATTTGTTTGGGTTTAGGTACTTCAACTTTTGCTAAGCACCCCCACACTTTTGTATATTTATAGGACGGCTTCCTTCCTTTCCATAATTCATATGGGGTTTTTTCTTGTTTCTTTTGGGGTAATTTATTCAAAATTTTATTAGCCGAAAGAATAGCTTCCCCCCATATGTTATGTGATAGGCCTGAGCTTATCAACATAGCATTCATCATTTCTTTCAATGTTCTATTCTTTCGTTCTGCAACACCATTTGATTGTGGAGAATAAGGTGCAGTCGTTTGATGAATAATGCCATTTTCACGACAAAATTCCTCAAAAGGTGCAACGTACTCGCCACCTCGATCACTTCGAATCATTTTGATCTTGGTGTTAAGTTGATTCTCAACTTCATTTTTGTATGTTTTGAAAGCTTCGAATGCTTCGTCTTTGCTTCTCAAAAGATACACATAGCAAAATCTTGTGCAATCATCTATAAATGTTATGAAGTAATTCTTTCCACCTCTTGTTTGCACAAGTTTTAAATCACATAGATCGGTGTGAATCAATTCAAGAGGTTTCGTTGATCTTTCCACTGAATGAAAAGGAGATTTTGCCATTTTTGCTTCAACACAAATTTCACATTTTTGATGTTGATTGAAGGACATCTTTGGCAATAAGTCTAAATTTACTAAACGACGTAGTGTGTTTAGATTTGCATGTCCTAATCTATCATGCCATAAATTAGGAGACTCAACCAAGTAAGTAACTTTTTTCTTTATTTCATTATCACGTACAAGTACAGGGATAACATTAAGCTTGAAAAGGCCATTATCTAGGTAGTCTTTTCCTATATAGTGACCATTCTTGGTCATTACAACTTTTCCTGCTTCAAACACTAGTCTAAATCCGGCGTTGCACAAAGCGGATCCTGAGATCAAGTTCTTGCGAATGTCGGGAACATGCAACACCTTCTGTAGGGTTATCTTGAGTTCCGACGTCATCTTGAGCACAATGGTTCCAACTCCGATGATAGAGGATGCGGTAGAATTGCCCATATACAGTTTTCTGTCGCCGGAGAGAGCTTCATACGAGGAGAACATTATCTTGTCGGCGCAGATATGCCGGGTAGCACCGGTGTCGATCCACCATCCTTTTGGACTGCCGACCATATTGACCTCGTCTACGACGGCACACAAGTCAAGTTCGCCTAAGTCGAGGGGCACAGACTTTGTCTTCGTCACGTGGGCTTGATGGTGACCATTGTGCTTGTCTTTCTTTGGTTTGCGACAATCTTTTGCCATGTGACCGGGTTTGCCGCAGTTGAAGCAGTCTCCTTTGATCCTCTTCTGCCCTTTTGAGTCTGGATTTTTGCCTTTGAACTTGCGTTTCTTCTTGTTGCTAGACTCGGCTAGATTTGCTTTTGCCTTCATGGAAGTTTTGTTCGTCTTGTTTTTGGAGATTCTATTGTCCTCTTCGATTCTCAAGCGAACGATCAAGTCTTCAAGTCCCATCTCCTTGCGTTTGTGCTTGAGATAGTTCTTGAAGTCCTTCCAATGTGGTGGTAATTTCTCTATCACCGCGGCCACCTGAAAAGATTCAGACAGTTCCATACCTTCGGCAAGAATGTCGTGCAAGATCAGCTGAAATTCTTGCACTTGCTCCACAACAGTTTTGCTATCAACCATCTTGAAGTCTAGAAAGCGACCGACTATAAATTTCTTTAAGCCAGCGTCTTCTGCCTTGTACTTCGTCTCCAAGGAGTCCCATAGTTCCTTGGACGTCTTGGCGCTAGAGTAGACATTATAGAGAGTGTTGTCTAGCCCATTCAGTATATAGTTACGACATAGAAAGTCACTATGATGCCATGCATCATATGCTATCCGCAGTTGCGAATCAGTATCGTCTTCCCCCACAGTTGGAGGAGATTCATTCACAAAACGAGCCATATTCAAGGTAGTAAGATAAAAAAACATCTTAGACTGCCAACATTTAAACTCAGAACCTGCGAATTTTTCCGGCTTTTCGGCAGCAGCAGGTGCTGGAGCATGTGGAACGTTGGTCGGAACTGGTGGAGCATTGTTGTTGGGTGGAACATTGTTGTTGGGTGGTGTCGTCATCTTCTACACGAATTTTGTCTTACGATTGTTATTGAATGGTGTAGAAATGTGGACAGAACAACGACGTGAATGTAGGAACCGAGGCAAGAGTTAGACTCTTTCTCCGTAAGATAAAATTGCCCCGCACAGTACACACGGTTCGATGGCAAATGTCCCCAAGATACAACGGTTTGAATGAGCACGAGACCTTGTACTAGGAACTCGAACTTCCAGCGAACTACAGAATACTCGGGACTTGAGTATGAACTAGAAGAGAGAATGAGTAAAATTAATTATCTGAATAATTTTGGTGTGTCTAATCTCATTCTGCAGGGGGGTATTTATAGAAGAAGGAAGGGTGCGATGAAGAGGTGTCTGCCAGGAGGTGGCTGTTCGAACCAACCAATGGTCCGAACCATCGCACTGGTTCGGTCAAAGGGGTGCGAGCCAACCACCCCCACCTCACCAGTTTGATCCAACCGCTGCCACGTCAGCAACCTCATCCACCCAGATTCCTTATCCGCCACGCGGTGCCACGTCACCGAGCCACATGTTCCACGTCACTGCCACGTCACACGAGCCACCGTTTAGTTTGTCAAAACTAAAGGCTCCTCAAAGCTCCTACAAAGCGCCCATTGCGATAAGTGCAAAGTGCGCCTACAAAGCGCCCATTGCGATAAGTGCGACGTGCACGTGCTCGGCCTCGGCCTCGGCCTCGGAAGGTGCTTCGCACCTTCCTCGTAGGAATTTGAGTTTTAGCCTTAAAAGGCTAAGTCAAAACCCACTTGGGTGCACCATATGGTCCACCATAGAGAAGCACACTTGATTGTTCCTTTATGGTGGAAAGCACTTTATAAATAGCTTTCAACTTCTTTATTTTTCCAATGTGGGATGACACTCCACATTTCCATTTTCAATGGCTATCTTTTGGCATTTAATTACTCATTCAATTCTTAATAGATTTGAACAAGTAAATATACCAAATTAATCTACTCAAAATGTAGATTCCAAATATGCCATTTAATTCCATTAATTACAAAGTAATTATGGACTAATTAAGCCATTTATTCCAACAAGGAGGAGGACGAACAGGCTCTGACCTCGTCGCGCCAGAGGGAGGCGGCGATTCATGGCGGCCGCTCACCGGAGTCGAGAGAGAGTGGTACTGCTTGAAACTTTAGAGCATCCACATGTGTGCCACCTCATCTATTATCTCTTTTTTCAACTACCCCATATTTTCTTCATTAGCATTACCTCACTTTTAACTATTTATGTATCTCACTATCATTATTATTTTACCACTATATATATATTTGTGTATTTAATTTTGTATTATATTTTGTTTTAATAAAATTAATATAATTATATGAATAAATTAATTTATTAAAATAGTATAATTTAATTTTAAAATTAATATAATTATAAGAATAAATGGTTTCCCACCATCAGTACCACTCCCATTTATATTCTCCAAACCTTGAATTGTCTTTCCTGATGATGGTTTCCTACCGTCAGTACCACTCCCATATATGCTGCTTCTCCTAGATGAGTCTGCAAACATAAACCCCTGCGAAGGATATCCTTGTGGGGGAAATCCGGGCGGGGGATACCAACTCGGGGTATATCCGTATGGCTGAAACCCCTAAGGCGGATGCCCTTGGGATGAAAATTGAAATGGAGGGCCGGATTGACTCATGGGATTGTTAGGATATATTTGAGGATTATGCATATTTGGCCATGAGAAATTTGCAAAATTGAAATGAACGTTTGAATTTTGAGAAGGATTATCAGAATTTTGAGAAGGGAAACTTGAATTTTGAGGAGAAGAATTTGATCCATAGGGATCAAACCAATTTGAAAATCCACTCATGATGTTCTTGAAATTTTTCGAGAAGTAAGAAAATAGAGAGTTGTGCAAGAAAGATATGAAAATATGATGTTATTTATAGGAAAAAAATATGTCTGTTACAAATTTAGCTGTTATTTATTTCAACGTTATAATCTAAAAATTTGACTGTTGTTCATTTACCCGTTACTTTTTGTAGTTTTATGTAGAAGATTTTTCAAAAAAAATTATAAAAAAGATTAATTTTCAAAACTTTTAATATCATCATTTTTTTTAGCATCTAATATTTATTTAATATAAAAGAACTAAGAAAAAGACAACAAAAATAAAAGAATACATGCACAATTGGAAACAAGAATTCAAAAAAATGGAAACGAAAGTGTTGTGGCCCAGCTGCCTTTCAGCCGCATTTGTTGACTAGCCGCACAGTGGGCGTGTGCATTGCACGCGCTCCAACTGTGCGCGCTGAGGTCGAGCGTCTCTCCACTCGCGCGTCGCCCAAAGACTTGTGGTCCCCACCGCGTCAGCCAAGCATCGGCTTCTTCTGCAGGTACCCATTTCTTCCTTGGTACCCCAATTTTTGGCTCCACTATGGTAGAACCGGGTAGCATGATTGCCACATGGACAAGGAACCTCCCCATAGTGGATGCTCTTAGAGAAGAAGGAGACTGTGGGTTGGCTATGGTGTATTAGGAAATTAGAATTTTAATTTTTTATAATATTATTAAAGTTAAAAATAAATATAAAAATAATACATAACAGTCTTGTGACGCTCATGTATAACGGTTAAAACAACCGTTATAAAAAGATGTTCATAGATAACGATTGTTTTAACAGTTTGATAATATCGTTAGGTATGCAACAAATAGATAACGCACAAACATAACGGATTAACGCTCATACATAACGATTTTTAAAAAAAACCGTTATGTATGAGGTGTTATGTATGTGTATTTTTGTAGTAGTAAACTAAGTTATCATTAATGTTTCCTTAGAAATTGTTAGTCTCGAATAGGTGTATGGGGGGGGGGGGGAATACACCTATAGGCTATTTTTAATAAAAAACAGAGGGATCTCAAGATAGAGATTAAAACGAAACTTTACACGCAAACTTAGACGCCTGTTCATAGAAAAGAGTTTTGACCAAACAGGGTTGACGACTGATACTGAAATAGTCTTCAGTAATGAGTTATCAGTTAAGTCACTGGAACTTAACTGATGCACGTTAAGGCTTCAGTCGAGTTTGCTAAAACAGAGATGCTACAAATCTTCCTGACTATCAGAGGATAGATCGGTCAGACTGATAACATACGCAGCGGAAAAACTTTGTTTCGAAATAGCCTGTGTTGAGCACGTTGTTAGTCTTAGGTTTCTCTTTGCATTTAATCAGTATTCAGTTTATCAAAAGTAAGAGCACAAGTAGGAAAGTAAAACTGAAAGCTGTAAATAACATAGAGATTTTTACGTGGTTCGGAAAACACTTCCTACATCCACTGTCGGTTGATCAGACCAACAACAATTGCCAGCTGAGTCGAAATCAATGCCATAGGATCTGAGCTAGACGCAGCAGCAATTTTCTTCAACTGCACTATCTCGGATGGCCATTGATAACTGGTAGCGGCCATGCTTTCAATGATCTCCATTGCCTCCGAGCTCCCTTTCTTGAGCAGGGAACCTCCAACTGCTGTATCCATGAACATCCTCGTACGCTCTCCACATGCATTGTAAAACATGACCACCAGAGTCCCCTCATCAAAGCCATGGGACGGGCACTTCCTCAATTTCTCCTGGTACCGTTCCTATGTTTATGCTAGAGTCTCTTCATCAAATTGCTGGAATTGAAGAATATCCATCTTCAACTTCAATGTAAGCCCAGGAGGATGGAACTTCCGTTGGAAAAGATCCGCCATGTCCCCCCATGTTGGATTGGCCTGAGCTGCAGAGTTTGATATCACAACTTTGCCTTATCCCTGAGTGAAAAGGGAAAAAGCGGAGTCGTATAACGTCATCAGAGACTCCGTTCATCTTGACAGTACTGCACAGCTCTAAGAATTGCGCCAGATACGCATTGGGATCCTCCACAGCTTTGCCTCCATACTGGTTTTGCTGCACCATCGTGATTAAACCAGTCTTGAGCTCAAAATTGTTTGCGTTGACTCTTGGAGGCTCGTGAAAATGATATTGCGGAGTGAACGCCTCATTGATTGGGGCCTGTTTCTGCTCGCCAACATTTTTCTGAGCATCCAACAACACCTGCAACTGTTCTCTCAACGCACGGACTTCTTCTGCAGTAGCAGCCATCGTGTTTAGTGTGGCTTTACTTGCACAAGAATCAGAACCGCAAGAAAGACAAAGAACATAATTTAAATAAACACAAAAAAAAATTCAGATCAGTATCAAACAATTAACAGATAGTACTGATAAAAATAAGTCCTCGGCAACGGCGCCAAAAACTTGTTCGCGCTTTTATTTGACACACCGCAAGTGTACGGGTGCAATTGTGTATAGCAGTGACAAGGTCGAATCCACAGAGACTGAATTAACCAATTCCTATCCTCAATTATTCTACTCTATCTGGACAAACGAAATTAAGAGTTTTGGTTCTGAAAATAAATTAAATAAATAAACACTGGAAAGAAAATAAATCAAACTATGAAAATGCAGAGTAACATATAAGAGAAAAATTTCCAAGGCAAAGGTTTCAACAGATTCTCCTAACTAACATGTTCAATTCAATTAATAAGATGATTCCTAAGGCAATCTCTAAGCTAGTTCATACCCACTTCCGTGGCATACAAACCGTTGATTACATGCAAGGCTACCATCCCTGGATCACACTTCTAACATGTAACTCCTAAAAGTTCCTAGGATTAATGCCCTCACAATTATCAATTCCCTTTAGAATTAAAATAAATGTGTTATATGTTCTTAGTTCAGGTAATAATCATCATCTCCCGATCTCAAAATAAAACCTATGATTATGCTGAATTGTTGATCAGGCAATAAAACAAACAATTAAAACAAGAACATAAAAAGGAATAACAGTCTCAATTAATTGAATCAAACAGTCAGAAATTCAAATCACGTCTACTCCCTAAACCCTGGAAAAAAAGGATTTTAGCCACACATAGACATATGACTAAAAATCAGTATCTCAAATAAACAAATAAACATTCAATAATAAAAATCGTAGTAAAGTTGAGATTCTTCTGTTCTTGCTCCAATGATGTTCTTCGTCTCTTCAAAGCTCTCCAAAAGTTGCAAAAAAATGATAAAAGGTAATAAAAGGTTGATAAAAGGTTTGAAGAATAAGTTCTTAGGGAATATTTATATGCCCTAGGTCTTGTAGCTCTCAAAAATACCCAAAATCACTAAAAAATAGAATTTTTGGGCGGAAATACAGCGACTCGCGGCCGCATGATTGGCCCGCATGACAAAATAGAACTTCTGACAGCTTTGCGCAGCGATTTTGTTTTGGCTCGTTCTCCCTCGTCCGAACTCCGATTTATGATCCGTTTGCGCTCACGAACTCCTCTCGAGACGAACTACAACTTTTATTTCGGCCAATTCTTCCAAATTCTGCTTCATTATTTCTAAAAATTCATTCAAACAACAAGCAAGTGACAAGTTCTTGACCATAAACCAATATAAGCTCAAATAAATCATCAAACACACAAAATCCTCATAATTAAACATCAAATTATATGACACACCAAGAGGTGAAAATTCATATTTATCAGCTGAGGCATCTGCGTGGCTATTGTCTTCTCTAGGTACCTGGCTGACTGTGAACTCTTCGAAGCTTGACTGCAACTCGTTCACCTTGATCATGTAAGCTGTCATCTTGTTATCCTGAGCCTGGTAGGTTCTTTGCATTTGATTTACTACTAGTTAGGAGTCGCTAAAAACGTTGATTTTCTTGGCTCCCAATTCTTTCCATCAAAATTCAATAGATTACACGCTAGTTAAAAGTTAAAACGTACGTGATGGATCATAGTTTGTCAGCTCTAAATCATCTTTAATATGATTTATTGAATACACCCTTTCTTCCTTTTAGTTGTGTGCATATAATTTTACATTTTTAGAGATATATTATTTATTTTTTAGAATTTTAAGGATGATGATTAAACCCTAAATTTTTGTTAATAAAAAATATATTTATCATTTGAATGTCCTTGAAGTTGAAGTAACATATATTAATCATATAATGTTAAAAACACATTTTAGTATTTGAAGAATAAAACTCTATTCGTCCCCCAAATAACTTTATATATTTCTTTTTTGGGTCATCCTCAAAGTAATTTCCTAGTCATTTTGAATACTATCCCACCACTAATAATATCCCATTTATTTTTAATTTTTCATCTCACTCACAATACTAATTATTACATTCTTTCATTACTTTCAATACTAGTTGTTTACCTCGTATTTGGGCAGTTTTTGCGTATGTTTCTGTTGTGCATTCAATCTGTTTCATGACTTTTTGCCCTATATTTCACGTGCTCGATGATCTTTTTGGGTGTGCTATTGTCGTATGCAGGATTCGTGAGTTGTCAAGCATTTTCAGCATCGTTTGGAGCAAATTTCGAAGGCATGCTCACGGCCGCCGCCGTCCAGACGGCGGCCGCGGCCCCACGACGCGGGCCGTGCCCTTTTTTTTGAGGAATCTGCGAAGCACCCTCACGGTGGCGCCGTCCCACGGCGGCCGCCGTCCACGGCGCCGCCGTCCCTGGCCAGATCCGGCAGTTACGGATTTTCGTATAAAAACCCATTTTTAGGGTTTTTCTTAATATCTTCGAACACAGCAGCCTCTAGGGCGATTTTCCACACTTTTCCTAAGGTTTTTAGAGTTTCAAAACATTTACTTTCGCTTGTGGATTCATTGGATCACTTTGGATGTCAATTTACATTTCATCGGATTGGTTTCCGTGGATTGCTACGTTTTGTAAGAACTCATTTTGATTCTCTTAGTTCATATGAATCCTTTGATTATTTGAATCTCTTGTTTTATGCCTTTGATGAATGTGATGAATTGAGATCATTTGTGTTGAATCTTGATAATTTACGCGACTCGTAATTCGTTGTTGATGCCTACGTTTTCCCTCTTGTTGGTGAATGTTTAGAGAATTCGTTTATGGTGATTAAGGTCTTTATTGAACTTGAATCAGATGTTTGATTTAGTTTTCATGCTTTAGAGTTCTAGATTAAAACCCTAGTTGTTAGGTTTAATGTTCCATCGCTATGTTCTTCGCTATTATATGTTTACTGCATTAGTTAATGCTATTGCTTCCTTCTGTTTACGTCTTGGTGATTAGAGTGCGAGTTAGTGTCAGACCCAATTACCCGATTAGAGTGTTTAGATTTCCTTTCAGTTTCTTGTGAGTAACACGATTAGAGCCCTGCTAAGTCTTCCTTGTGAGACGACTTGAGTCACCTTACCACCCTAGAACGACCTCGTATAAATTCGAGTCCATCCGCTAGGTGTTTTTGGATGAGTCAAATTTTGGCGCCGTTACCGGGGAAGGCTTTAGGCATTTGATTGTGTTGCATTGTTTTCTGTGTTTATTTTTGTTTCCTTCTTTTAACTCGGTTATTTTTCTCCCTCCGGTGCGTTTGATTTGTTTGTTCGTGTTGTGTATGCAAGGATGTAGAAGCTTGAAGAGAAAGCTTGCACCTTACTACGACAACATTCATCGACCCCGTGAGATCCTGTCAAGCCTGGAGGAGGAGTCCGAGTCCAGTTCGAGAAACCTTGTGGAATCACAGTTTCGAGAGGAAGATTGTGAAGAGAGAATCACTTCCAACCCCATTCTGGAAGACTTTGAGGATTCACGCTCAGTTGACTTAGAAGATCGTTAGAGAACGGTGAAGGGCGTGAGCAAGAAGAAGAAGAAGTTCGTCCCAATCCTCACCAAGAAGCCATGGCGGAGCGGAATGTACAGTACATGGGAGATTTCTCCAGGCCGGTCATCGGGAACACTAGCACCTCAGCGATAGTGCTTCCCACAGCAGTCCGGAATTACAATCTGAAGCCCAACGACTCAAACCTGCTGCCGCTCTTTCATGGGATGCCCAGTAAGGATGCCTTACAGTTCATCCGTGACTTCTGCACTCAAGTGCAGACCTTCCCGCTGTTGGACCTCACCGAAGATCAGTTGAGACTCAAGTGCCTACCTTATGCACTCAAGGACCGGGCGAGAACGTGGTTACTGTCCTTGCCGCCGAACTCCATCACTACTTGGGGAGATGCGTGTGAGAAGTTCATGCTCAAGTACTACCCTAATCACAAGACTCAGGAGATTAGGACCCAAATAATGAACTTCATGCAAGGAGCAGACGAACCCCTCCACGAGGCTTGGGAGAGATTCCAAGAGCTCCTCCGCCAGTGCCCGCAGCACCAGTTGGCTCCCGTCATGTTGATGCAGTTCTTTTATGACGGATTGATTCAGACGACACAATTTATGGTGGACAGTACAGCAGGGGGCAACATCGCCCGGAAGACAGCTGATGAGCTCCAAGAGATCTTCAACACACTGGCCGCGAGTTCTCAACAAAAATCAGTCAGAGGAAGGAGGGTCGAAGCCAATGCAGTAGCCCCAAACAATGAGCTGCAGAAGCAAGTAGCGGACTTGATGAGGCAAGTTCAGTACCTAAGAATGAACCAGGTGGAGACTCCACCCGTTAAAGCACCGCCAGCAGAAGGATGTGGCATATGTGGCGACTTCAGCCACGGAACCAACGAGTGCCATCGAATGGGGGAGTTCACACCTGAAGGGGAGGCAGAGGTCTATGCTGCCCAGGGATACCCAGGGAGGCCTCAATTTGAATAGAGGCCCATGTTTAATCAAGGGCAACAAAATTCCAACTCGGGTTGGAGAGCTCAGCAGAATTCTGGATGGAGGAACCAAGCGCCTGGCCAAGGGTCGGGATCAAATCAAGGAAATCAATTCCGCCGCCCTCCTCAGCAATTTGGGTATCAGAACCAGCAGCAGTTCTACCCACCTCAACAGCAGCTTCCCTTTCCTCAGCAGCAGAACTACACTCAAGCTTATCAGCAGCAGCAGCCCCCGCAGTATCAGTAGTATCAACAGTTCCCTATGCAACAAGGGAATTTTCAGCAGCAGCAACAATACCAAAATGCCCCCCAACAGTTTCAGAAGCAAGCTCAACCGCAGAAGCCGTCTCTCGAGGACACCATGCAATCCTTTATGGAGATGACCAAACAGAGCATGGAGTCCCAGTCGGCTACAATCAAGCGTCTCGAGACAACCGTTGGGCAGCTCTCCGGGACATTGAACCAGATGTAACAGCAGCAACCACCAGGGAAGCTCCATGGGCAAGGATTGCAGCCCCACCAAGCCCAAGCTGTCACAGTTTTACGCAGTGGAAAGGTGGTGAACAACAAAGTGGAAGCCCCTGTGGAAGAACCACCCAAGGAAGCCCGCATTGAAGAGCAAGTAAAGGAGCCGCTGCAGCCAAGAGAGGAGAAGAAGGAGAAAGAGCAGGAGCTCGAAGTGAAGCTCCACAAGGCTACCAAGCCATATAAGCCACCGGTCCCCTATCCAAGCCGGTTGAAGAATGAAAAGCTGGACCAACAGTTCACCGATTTCTACAACATGTTGGCAAAGGTGAACGTGAACCTGCCGTTGCTAGACGTGATCAGAAATGTCCCAGCCTACCTGAAGTTCTTTAAAGAGTTGGCCTCCAAGAAGAGGAGGTTCGAGGTTGCAAACTCCATAATGCAACAGCCCTTACCGACCAAGCAACGAGACCCAGGTAGCTTTGTGATTAATATTGCTTTGGGTAATGGTAAGGAGGCCTCGGGGATGTTAGATTTGGGGGCTGGAATCAATTTAATGCCTTACTCTATTTTCAAGCAATTAGAGTTAGGAAATTTGAAACCCACTCGTATGTGCTTGCAATTAGCCGATAGGTCGGTGAGGTATCCTCATGGGGTAGTTGAAGATATCCTTGTTAGAGTGGGTGGTTTGATTGTACCTGTTGATTTTGTTGTCTTGGAGATAGGAGAGGTACACGAAAATGGCAAAGAACATACCCTTTTGCTAGGAAGACCATTTATGGCAACTACTATCACATTGATAGATGTTAAAAATGGCACCATCAAGATGATTGTGTTAGGAGAGTCAGTGTCTTTCTCTGTGCATCATAATCGAGCCATGCCATCATCCTCACTCACTAATGAATGTTCTTATATTGATGCTATTGATGGCTTGGCCGAGATATTCTTTGTGCAGAAGCAAGAAGTTGTTGAGGTTTTTGCAGGGTCCGCGGACATGGAGGAGTTTGCCCGTGAAGCCGAAGAAAGAAAGCGGGCCCGCAAAGCTAAGCTCCCCATTGATGAGGCCGTGGTGATTGACTATGCCATAAAGATTAAGCCAACCTTGGAGCTCAAGGAGCTCCCCAAGAACCTCAAGTATGTATACTTGGAAGGAGAGGCGGAAAAGCCCGTGATCATATCTGCCGAGCTTACGCACGAGCAAGAGTTGGCATTGATGGAGGTATTGTGGAAAAACAAGGCAGCTTTTGGATGGGGCCTTGCCGATATTAAAGGCATTAGCCCTGCCACTTGCATGCACAGGATCCACCTTGAGAAAGGGGCGAGGCCCAAGAGAGATGGCCAAAGGAGATTGAATCCAGTCCTCATGGAGGTGGTTCGCAAGGAAATCCTCAAGCTATTGGCGGAAGGGATCATCTACCCGATCGCCGATAGTGAGTGGGTTAGTCCGGTGCACGTGGTGCCGAAGAAAGGAGGGATCACTGTCATCCTTAATGATGATCAAGAGTTGGTGCCAACCCGCCCCGTGACGGGATGGCGCATGTGCATCGACTACAGGAAATTGAATGCAGGCACCAAAAAGGACCACTTTCCCCTCCCCTTTATTGATCAAATGCTTGATCATTTAGCTGGTCATAATTTTTATTGTTTTCTTGATGGACTTTCAGGGTATTACCAAATAGCCATTGCACCAGAGGACCAAGACAAGACGGCATTCACCACTCCCTTCGGCACCTTTGCTTGGAAGAGGATGCCGTTCGGATTGTGCAATGCACCGGGGACTTTCCAACGGTGCATGATGTCGATCTTCGCGGAAATGATAGGTGATTTTGTTGAGATTTTTATGGATGATTTTTCCGTGTTTGGTTGCTCTTTTAATGATTGCTTGGCGAAAATTGATTTGGTGTTGCAAAGGTGCATAAATAGTGGGTTGACTTTAAGTTGGGAGAATAGTCACTTCATGGTGACTAGTGGCATTGTTCTTGGCCACGTCGTGTCTAAAAATGGTATAGAGGTCGATAAGGCCAAGGTAGAGGTCATTCAAAAGTTGCCTCCACTTATTGATGTGAAAGGGATTAGAAGTTTCCTAGGTCATGCCGGGTTTTACCGGCGTTTCATTAAGGATTTTTCTAAGATTAGTCAACCTTTATGCCGTTTACTTGCCCAAGATGTGCCTTTTGAATTCAATGATTCTTGCATGCATGCTTTTGAGTTGCTTAAGCTTAAGTTGAGCACAGCTCCAATTGTGGTTGCACCCGATTGGGCTATGCCTTTTGAAATCATGTGTGATGCCTCTAATTCCGCCGTTGGTGCGGTGCTTGGTCAACGTGTGGATAAGATGTTGCGTGTAATTTACTATGCTAGTCTCACCTTGAATAGTGCACAAGTGAATTACACCACCACTGAAAAAGAGTTGCTTGCTGTGGTTTTTGCTTTAGACAAGTTTCGTGCTTATATTATCGGTTCTAAAGTAATCGTCCATAGTGATCATGCGGCTCTAAGATATTTGTTGACTAAGTCCCAGGCCAAGCCACGGCTTATCCGTTGGATTTTATTGTTGCAAGAATTTGATGTTGAGATTAAGGATAGAAAGGGGAGTGAAAACTCTGTGGCCGATCACTTGTCTAGACTTGAACAAAATGAGGTAGAGTCAAACGATGCCGCTATTCATGAGTCTTTCCCATTTGAGCATGCATACGCATTGACTTCGGTCCCGTGGTTTGCAGATATTGTCAATTATCTTGCTTGTGGAGAACTCCGACCTAACCTCACTTCCCAAGAGAGGAAGCGTTTTCTATCTCTTTGCAGGCAATACTATTGGGAAGATCCCTACTTGTTCAAGTTAGGAAAGGACGAAGTGATACGAAGGTGTGTGCCCAATGAAGAGCAACAACGCGTCTTACAGTGGTGTCATGACGCTCATTGTGGAGGCCATTTCGGCGGACAAAAGACAGCCCACAAAGTGCTCCAATCTGGTTTGTATTGGCCAACCCTCTTTAAGGATGCTCATTCATTTTATCTTGCTTGTGACCGTTGTCAAAGAGTGGGAAGCATTGGCCGTAGGAATGAGATGCCCCTAACTAACATTTTAGTTGTGGAAATTTTCGACGTATGGGGCATCGATTTCATGGGACCATTTTCCATTTCTTATGGATTTGAATATATTTTATTGGCGGTTGATTATGTGTCCAAGTGGGTTGAGGCAATCCCCACGAGGACCTGTGATGCTAATGTTGTCATCAAGTTTGTGCAGGAGAACATTTTGTGCCGTTTTGGGTTCCCCCGTGCTATCATTAGTGATGGGGGAAAACACTTCTGCAACAAATTGTTTGAGAAGCTTATGAGAAAAAATGGCATCACCCATAAGGTTGCAACTCCTTATCATCCGCAGACTTCGGGGCAAGCCGAAACTAGCAACCGGCAAATCAAGGGCAACCTTGAAAAGACCGTGCAACCATCGCGCAAGGATTGGTCCATCAAGCTCTCGGATGCCCTATGGGCATATCGGACCGCCTTCAAAGGAGTTCTTGGGATGAGTCCCTACCGTCTTGTGTATGGCAAAGCTTGCCATTTGCCGGTCGAGATCGAGCATCGCGCTTATTGGGCTATCAAGGCCGCAAACTTGGACCTTCGATCCGCAGGAAAGCACCAAGCCTTACAAATGGAAGAACTTGATGAATTGCGCAATGAAGCATATGAAAATGCACGCATCTACAAAGACAAAGTGAAGAAAATGCATGATCGTCGTGTCGTGCAAAAGGATTTCCACCCGGGCATGAAAGTACTGTTGTTCAACTCACGGTTGAAACTCTTTCCCGGAAAACTCAAGTCCCGTTGAATTGGCCCTTTCATCATCAAAGAAGTGCTCAATCACGGAGTTGTGGTGTTAACCAAGGAAGGCACAGATGAACAATTTACGGTCAACGGGCATAGGGTGAAGCCCTACCTGAAGCATGAAGTGGTTGCCGTGGTAGTGGAGTCTCAAGCACTCCACGACCCAACGTTTTGATATGCTCTATACCGTCGAGCTCTCGACCTTAACTAGAGCGCTTCGTGGGAGGCAACCCACGTTTCTTTCTCTCACTTTTTCTCTTTCGCCTTGTGTGGAGCATGTTTTTGAGGTGTTTTTCTACTTTTTTGGTTGGTTTTAAGTGGGTTTTTACTTGTATTTTATTGTGGTTATGCAGGTATTCGGCCTATCGGACTCTCTTCGAGCTCGAAGACGGCGAGAAGGGGCCGCTGGACGCCCAGGGACACTCGCTGCCGCCCCACGGCGGCGGCCGTACGTCTCTGCAACCCAAATCCACAAAAAGGGGGGGGGGGGGGGGGGGGACGGGGGGCGCCGTCCCACGGCGGGCGCCGTAACCCCCATTTCCATCCATTTCCCCAATTTCAACCAAAAACCCCGTAGGGGGTGCACGGCGGCCGCCGTCACCCCCAGCCCAGCCCGCCCAGCCCAGCCCAGCCCGCCCCCTCCCTATAAAAACTAAACCCTATTTCCTCCCCCACCATCAGCCCCCTCCCCGCCTCCCTCACCACCTCTCTCTCTCTTCCATTCTCCATAACCACCGCACCACTACCAACCTCCACCCACATCCGACCACCGCCAACCACCACCACCTGCACACCACCACTCCCCACTGCCAACCACCGCCCTCCCTTCCCACCGCCGCCCACCAAACTCCACCACCAATCCCCAGCCGTCTCCACCATTACCGACCTCCATCCCAACCGCCGCTGCAGCCTGCCACACAGCCTCTGCCGTAGCCGCCGACACAGCGCTGCCCCGCCACCGCCTTCAGTAGACCACGGCCGCCGCCGTGCTCCACAGCCGCCGCCTTCTGCACGGCCGCTGCCGTCTGAACCGCCTCCGCCGTCAGCACAGCCACCGCCGTCTGCCCACATCCAGCTCATTCTATGGCGAATCTCACCACCTACAAGCGCCGCCGCCACCTCATAGTCGCCGACGACGAGGATGAGGCCCCACCTAGCCCTCCGGCCTCTTCTAGCCGCCCGCCGGCCTCTTCTAGCCGCCCGCTGGCCTCGCCTATCTAACTCCCCCGCCTTCCCTCGCCACCGAAAGATATCCGGCATGTCTACAATGCCCCGTTCGCCATCTATGAAGATTGGGAGGGCACTCGGTGGACGGCGTTAAAAGGGAAGCAAGTCACCCAACCTCGCTGTCTTGATTGGCCACTGCTCAGAAGGTTGAAGCTTGACAAGGCCATCGAGGCACATTTGAAGAATATGGGACTCTACAAGTTTTCACAAACCACGCCGCCGGGCTTGCTTCCGCTGCATTTGGAGTTCCTTTGCACACTCAACATGACCGCCGACAAGTTCGAGCTCCACTGTCGCATGCTGAATAGGCCATGTGTCGTCACCTACCGGATCATGAATGAAGTCTTTGGGTTTCACCCGAAGCGATTGAGGGGCATGCCGGATACTTGGGTGGCCGCGAATGCTTGGAAAGAATTGACGGGTTTGCCCACCTGGACCGATCAGGGTGCCCCTAGCAACCAACTCATAGACGCCGACATCGGCGTGCTACACAAATTCTTGTCCTTCTGCATTGTGGGCAAGGAACAGGCCAACAAAGTGAATGCGTCAGAAGCCTATATGCTTTGGTGTGCAAAGCGAAAGAAGAAGATCGACGCCACCACCATCATTTGGAACCAGCTGCACACCATGGCCCGCCACGGGGGTTTCAAGCCCTCCTTGTGTCCTATCTCTACCGCCCTGGCCCTCCATTTCGGCCTCTTCCCGCCGACCCAGGTCCCCGACCACCTGCGCGCCGCTGTCACTAGGACGATCGATCGCTCAGAGCTAAAGACATTTGTGGCCGTTGATTTCACCATCATCCCTCAGGCCCAACACCCTAATATGCGCTCCATCATCCTGCAACTCAACCGGAGCGAAGGCGCTTCATCCTCGGTGCGCCATGTTTTAGACGGCGATGATGAGGACGATGATGCTGAGGAGGAGGAGCCTGTGCCACCACCTGCTTTCGTTTATCATCCTGAGGCCGGCCCTTCCAATGCCTTCCAGCAGTTTCAGGCCCATTTTGACGAGTCCTTTGGCCAGTTCCGCCAGGAGGTCTACTCCCGTTTCGATACAGTGCAGGACTCGGTGGGCGGCATCTATAACAGGATCGACGACATCTATGGTCATCTGGACCAGCTTGGTGGCCAAGTGACGCCCATGCAGCAATAGTTGGGCGACATCTATGGCCGTGTCAATACCATCGGCGAGGACGTCACGCGTTTGCGTGACCAAGTGTCGGCATATGATGCTCGGTTTGCCCAATACAACCAGGGCCTCACCGACACCAACTACTACATCGCCGACCTCGAGAGGCAGTGGGCCGCCTTCTCCTTGCAGAACCAGGACCAGTTCCGGCACCCTCCCCCGGGCCCCCCTCGGGTTCCCAACTGAGCGTCCCTTTTACCCACTTTTGTACATATTTTCTTTGCTTTCTTTTCTTTCTTGTTTTATGCTGTTTTCTTTTGTGGGTTTTTGTGGTTGCTCATTTTACAGGTTGTGGTTGCCGCCCTCTCTACCGCCGTCACCGTGTTGGCTGCACTCCTATTCAGGGATGTTCTTAAACTTTCTCTTTTTGTGCCCTGAGGACAGTGCACGTCTTTCTCTGTGGGGGAGGGGCGTTATTTATGCGTTGTGGGGGTCTTATGGTTTTGTCTTGGTTGTGTTGTTGATTGTGCTGCATGCGGAGTTTTTGATGCTTTATCACTACGTTGCATGCTTGGTTGTGGTGCCCTGTTTGCTTGTCTTGGGGCGAATGGTCCCCTCCTATTGTTTTCTTGCCTGTTTTTAAGTACATCACATGATTGATGGTGATTCACTAGCGATTCTGGATTGTGTCTGTTTGGTTTGTTGTCCTTGTTTTCCTGATTGATTTGTTCCCAATGAAGTGTAAGTAGTTTAAGGTTTTGGTGCAACACCCTGATAAGCAACTCTTGACGTGATTTGTCCGGTAGATGCTAAGGGGAGTGTTTTCAGTGCAATTTCCTAATATCTGTCTCTGTTTTGAATTGTTTGGTTGGTTGTTGAGTTACTGATAGTCTGGGTCTTTGCTCCTCTAATGATTTCATTATGAGCATGGGAAACCACACGAGAACATTTTGGATCACCTCCAAAAGCGCAATCTCGTGAATTATGGCCCATCTATTAAGAGCGAAAATAACTTGACCCCAAAAAACAAAAAGAGAGAAGTATAATGTGAAAAGTGAAAGAATATGAAAAAGGAATGAGACATGATTGTAAAGGAAATTGCATTAGGAAATTCACCCTTAGCGAAGAATTGGGTCTGATCGGATTGAGTTGTATCACCTTGTTGTTGCACTTTTAAATCTTAGCTTTGAACACTTGATTGGGGGACATTGATTTCTTGAAGGACTTGGATTGGTTGTGTTTGCTTGGTGAGAAGAATCGCTTGTGGATTTTCTTTCGATTTTGTGATTGTTGCTTGAGGACAAGCAAGGATTTGAGTGTGGGGGGGTTGTTTACCTCGTATTTGGGCAGTTTTTGCGTATGTTTCTGCTGTGCATTCGAGCGTGTTTCATGACTTTTTGCCCTATATTTCACGTGCTCGATGATCTTTTTGGGTGTGCTATTGTCGTATGCAGGATTCGTGAGTTGTCAAGCATTTTCAGCATCGTTTGGAGCAAATTTCGAAGGCATGCTCACGGCCGCCGCCGTGCCACGGCGGTCGCCGTCCAGACGGCGGCCGCGGCCCCACGGCGCGGGCCGTGCCCTTTTTTTTGAGGAATCTGCGAAGCACCCTCACGGCGGCGCCGTCCCACGGCGGCCGCCGTCCACGGCGCCGCCGTCCCTGGCCAGATCCGACAGTTACGGATTTTCGTATAAAAACCCATTTTTAGGGTTTTTCTTGATATCTTCGAACACAGCAGCCTCTAGGGCGATTTTCCACACTTTTCCTAAGGTTTTTAGAGTTTCAAAACATTTACTTTCGCTTGTGGATTCATTGGATCACTTTGGATGTCAATTTACATTTCATCGGATTGGTTTCCGTGGATTGCTACGTTTTGTAAGAACTCATTTTGATTCTCTTAGTTTATATGAATTGTTTAGCCCTATTTTGTGATGAATCTCTGGGTGTTTACGTGTTATATTGACTTTTGTTTTGGTCTCTTTCACTTAAGAGTTGAATGATTTGAGCTTTTGTGCTAATTTTGTTGTCTCAGGATTTTGTGCTCACATTGATTGATATGTGAACAAAAGTAAAGTCAGAATTTAGTTGAATGGTCTGAAGAAGAATCGAAGTTCGTCTTAATCGGAGAGAGAGTGTCAGACCCAACCTTCTGATTAGAGTGTTTAGGTTTATTTCCTGTTTTCTGTGCGTAGCATGATCAGAGCCCTGTTTAGCCTTCCTTGAGAGACGACTTGGGTTAGCTTATTACACTAGGACGACCTCGTACGATTGCGAGTCAATCCCTTACGTGTTTTGGGTTGAATCAAAATTTGGCGCCGTTGCCGGGGACTCACCGACACCAACTACTACCTCGCCGACCTAGAGAGACAGTGGGCCGCCTTCTCTTTGCAGAACCAGGACCAGTTCTGGCACCCTCCCCCGGGCCCCCCTCGGGGCCCCAACTGAGCGTCCCTTTTACCCACTTTTGTACATATTTTTTTTCTTTTCTTTCTTTTCTTTCTTGTTTTATGCTGTCTTCTTTTGTGGGTTTTTGTGGTTGCTCATTTTACAGGTTGTGGTTGCCGCTCTCTCTACCGCCGTTGCTGTGTTGGCTGCACTCCTATCCAGGGATGTTCTTAAACTTTCTCTTTTTTGTGCCCTGAGGACAGTGCATGTCTTTCTCTGTGGGGGAGGGGCGTGATTTATGAGTAGTGGGGGTTTTATGGTTTTGTCTTGGTGGTGTTGTTGATTGTGCTGCATGCGGATTTTAGGATGCTTGGTTGTGGTGCCCTGTTTTGCTTGTTTTGGGGCGAATGGTCCCCTTCTCTTGTCTTCTTGTCTGTTTTTAAGTACATAACATGATTGATGGTAATTCACTGGCGATTCTGGATTGTGTCTGTTTGGTTTGTTGTCCTCGTTTTCTTGATTGATTTGTTCCTAATGAAGTGTAATTAGTTTAAGGTTTTGGTGCAACACCCTGATGAGCAACTCTTGACGTGATTTGTCCGGTAGATGCTAAGGGGAGTGTTTTCAGTGCAATTTCCTAATATCTGTCTCTGTTTTGTTTTGTTTGGTTGGTTGTTGAGTTTTTGATAGTCTGGGTCTTTGCTCCTCTAATGATTTCATTATGAGCATGGGAAACCACACGAGAACATTTTGGATCACCTCCAAAAGTGCAATCTCGTGAATTATGGCCCATCTATTAAGAGCGAAAATAGCTTAACCCCAAAAAAAAAAAATGTGAAAAGTGAAAGAATATGAAAAAGGAATGAGACATGATTGTAAAGGAAATTGCATTAGGAAATTCACCCTTAGCGGAGAATTGGGTCTGATCGGATTGAGTTGTATCACCTTGATGTTGCACTTTTAAATCTTAGCTTTGAACACTTGATTGGAGGACATTGATTTCTTGAAGGACTTGGATTGGTTTGTGTTTGCTTGGTGAGAAGAATCGCTTGTGGGTTTTCTTTCGATTTTGTGTTTGTTGCTTGAGGACAAGCAAGGATTTAAGTGTGGGGGGGTTGTTTACCTCGTTTTTTGGGCAGTATTTGCTAGTGTTTCTACCGTGCATTCGAGCATGTTTTATACCTCTTTGCCTTATTTTTCACGTGCTCGATGATCTTTTTGGTGTATTAATGTCGTGTGCAGGATTCGTGAGTCGTTTAGCATTTTCAGCATCGTTTCGAGTGTTTTTCGGAAGCAAACTCACGGCCGCCGCCGTGTCACGGCGGCGCCGTCCAGACGGCGGCCGCAGCCCCACAGCGCGGGCCGTGCACTCCTTTGAAGGAATCCGCGAAGGGCCCTCACGGCGGCGCCGTCTCACGGCGGCCGCCGCCTCTGTTCAAATCCGGCAGTTACGGATTTTCGTATAAAAACCCATTTTTAGGGTTTTACTTGACACTTCCGATCAGAACAGCCTCCGGGACGAATTCCATACATTTTCCATTGTTTTTAGAGTTTCAAAACACTTTCTTTCACTTTTGGATTCATTGGATCGCTTGTGATTCCAACTATCATCTCATCGGATTAGTTTTCTTGGATTGCTACGCTGTGTAAGAACCCCTTTATTTTCCTTAGTTAATTTGAACCCTTTGGTTTATTTGAATTCTTTAGTTTATGTCTTGATGAATGCTATGATGATGAATGTGAGGATTTGAGATTGTTGACGTTTGATCTTGATGAAGCGCGTGAATCGTTGGATTGTTATTGTTGCCTTCGGATTTCTTTTGTTGGTGAATGTTTAATAATCTTTTTTATGGTGATTGAAGATTTCTGTGAATCGAATTTGATGCTTGATTTAGTTTCTTGCCTAGGTAATAATTAATGGTTTATATTTATGAGTTTATGATCGTTTGGTTCAGAGTTCGAGATTGAAACCCTAGTTGATTACGTTATTGTTTAAAAGCCATATTCTTAGTTCTTATAAGTTTTCTGCATTAGTTAATGTTTTATTGCTTCCTTTCATTTACGTCTTGGTGATAGAGTGAGAAATAGTGACAGACCCAATTATCCGATTAGAGTGTTTAGATTTCATTTCAGTTTCTTGTGAGCAATACGATTAGAGCCCTGCTAAGTCTTCCTTGTGAGACGACTTGAGTCACCTTACCACCCTAGGACGACCTCGTATAAATTCGAGTCCATCCGCTAAGTGTTTTAGGATGAGTCATGAATCCTTTGATTATTTGAATCTCTTGTTTTATGCCTTTGATGAATGTGATGAATTGAGATCATTTGTGTTGAATCTTGATAATTTACGCGACTCGTAATTCGTTGTTGATGCCTACGTTTTCCCTCTTGTTGGTGAATGTTTAGAGAATTCGTTTATGGTGATTAAGGTCTTTATTGAACTTGAATCGGATGTTTGATTTAGTTTTCATGCTTTAGTTTCAAATTGATTGTTGTTTATGAGTTTGATCGCGTATTTAGAGTTCTAGATTAAAACCCTAATTGTTAGGTTTAATGTTCCATCGCTATGTTCTTCGCTATTATATGTTTACTGCATTAGTTAACGTTATTGCTTCCTTCTGTTTACGTCTTGGTGATTAGAGTGCGAGTTAGTGTCAGACCCAATTACCCGATTAGAGTGTTTAGATTTCCTTTCAGTTTCTTGTGAGTAACACGATTAGAGCCCTGCTAAGTCTTCCTTGTGAGACGACTTGAGTCACCTTACCACCCTAGGACGACCTCGTATAAATTCGAGTCAATCCGCTAGGTGTTTTTGGATGAGTCACTAGTTATAATATATTTTCATCACTTTCAATATACTTAATAATTTTGTCTTAAAATCCGTGCCTCTTCCTCTTAAAAAATTATTTAGGGACCGGGGAATAATTTGTTTCATGGGACATAAACTTGAAGAGGGACATAGCTCAATTTAAATAAATCATGTAACACCCTAATCTAATAAAGGTGTTAATTCTAAATTTTTAACTAAATATTTAATGCGGAAGTCTATATATATAATATATATATATTCTAAAAACAATTTAAATAATGTAAACCTTGAAATGATATAAACCTTTAAAACAGTTTTAAATAAACTTTTAAAATACTTTTTAAAACGATTTTAAAGATATCAACTTTTAAATATTATATTCAAATACTAACTTTGATTTAAAGCCAACAATCAACATATTTGTCCCAAATCATGACATAAATAAGCCATGAAGATATTTAACTATTAATTCAATCATAATTTGAAATCAATTTAAAACACAAAACTTGACTAAGTAAAGCATTAGATGCTTAGATGTCATTGCAATTAAAATCAACTATTTGCAAAATGGCTTGACGTGCTCATTCAACCCTTCACGCGTCTCCAACAGTAATAACCTGAAATATTAAATGTGGGATGAGCATACAGTGTATACTCAGTGTGGGTATCATGTAATAATTGTCCAAATTAATAAAATGATAACACATATGATCTTATGTAACATTTATAACTGAATTTCGCACGGTGGCATACCAAAGACTTTAATTAATGTCCTGGACACATTGAGCGGGCCCCTGACGACTGAGGTTCCAACCATAACTTTAACATGAAATCGCATTGTGGCATATCAAGGACAGTGAAGTCCTGAACGGTCCAGGCTGGACCCATTGAACGGGCCCCTAGCGATATAATTTAATTCATATATGGTAAACACATAATATTAAAATGGACAAAAATTAACCACAATATGTACTTATAAATCCCACACCTGAAACTTGAACTTGATATACTTGAATGCTAACTTCAATAATTCAAATAAAATGTTACGTCCTAATCGGGCCGCACCTAGTTAGATGAATCCAAATAATAAAATATAAGGGCCTAACCAAAACTTAAAATAATTTAATATTTAAGAATCTATTTTGCAAACTTTTAAAAATCATTGGACCAATTAACAAATAAAAATCTTTTCTTAAATTAAATCTAAACATAATAGATTAAGTCCATAACAAAGATGACATCATTTGTGTCTTAACAGCTTAAGCCCATATACGAAAGGCATAATGCTCACTCAGGTCCATGAGTTTTGAATTTTAAGCCGATTTAGAAAAATTAAGGTAAAATAAAATAACTAACCACCCCCGATTCTCTCTCTAAGAGCATCCACAATACTTGTTGCTTAGAGGGGTGACTTAGGAGTGGGCCCCACCTAAGAGTTAAGACACACCCCTCTCCAATGCATTGTGTCTTAGGTGGGTGCTTAGATCCCCATTTCCACATAATTCATATTTCTACACTTTTATTTTTAAAATTAAAATTTCATTAAAATTAAAATTGAACATTACAATAATTAAAATAAAATTAAAAACATAATTAAAATACGATAATAAAATAAAAAATAACATAATTTCCTAATTTAAATAAGCCCTCGACGCTTGAGCACTTCTTGGACTAGGTGGTTGTGCAAGGCCAATTGCGCATCCGTCATACCCGCCGTGTCCTTGTTCAAGAGCTTCATATCCATCTCCTCCCGTTTCATCTCGGCTTGCATTTTTTTGACCTCGGCGACTTCCCCCGTTTTGAGAGCATGCTCCTTCATGCTTTCAGCCACCTTCTCGAGGGCGTCGGAGAATGCCGATCCTCCTCCCGAAGACCATTCTCCCTTCTTCGCCTTGCCCTTGTCTCGCTTTGACGCTTTTTGGCCTTGGGGTCTCGCCGTGACACTCGGCTCCGAAGAAGTAGTGGTTGCTCCACCATCGGAGCCCTTCGACTTTTTGGCGGAGTGGACATCCCCGGCTTGCGACGTGAATCTTTGGCAGTCACGAAGCACTTTCCAAGCTTTGACGTAGGAGAATTGCTTCTTGAAATTCGCCTCGAACATCGTCTGGGCTTGTTGGAAGATTTGATCGTCGCTCATACCACTCCCCCAATTGTCCTGGCAAGTGTTGTAGAAGCCCTCGAAAAATTTTGTCTCCCTTTGGACACGGGCGAAGTGGGACTTGAGATGATCCGGCTTTTGCGGCGGCGCTCCCGACGTATTGAGCGCGTTGAACTTCTCGGCTTTCGCGGCGGCGCTCCGACGTAAAGAGTAAAGAGACGTACACATCAATTCATCCCAAACTCTCTCTCTCTCTTTCAATTCACAGAACGCGCACAGCACCAGAATGCACCCTCTCCCTCACTCTTCTGCCATCGCCTGACCCCTCTCTTTCTCTCGGCCAGACGCCGCCCTCCCTCCCAACGCCACCAAGCCCTTCACTCATTTCTCTCTCGACCAGCAGCAGCAGCGATGTCCCTGCATCGACGGAAGCCTCCGCTTCGTCCGTGACAGATGCCCCCTCCCTTCCCTTTTCCGGCTCATCAACAGCCCTTCCTCCAAAACTCACCTCAAATCTCTCTCTGTCATTCTACTTTTCTAATTTCTTTTATGTGAAGGAGTAAAGTTTTATTGTTTTCTCATGAATTAGATAAATCGATTGGGAAAGATACTTACAGCTGTGTTCTTTGATCTTGAATGTATGGTGTACTGGATTTGGTTTTGGGGTAGAAATTACTCAGAAAAATTGTTTGTGTTTCGGTTTTGAAGCTTTTCCAAGAGGAGAAACAGGTATGAGGCTTCACGTTGGAGAGAAACAGCAATGTCTTCGTGCTTATTCAGAAATGAGAAACAGATAGTTTTAGGAAGATGGAGGCTGATGGTGGATTTAAATGAAATAAAGTTTTGAGTGATATGTGGCTAAAGAAAAATTATAGAGTTAAGTTGGTGATCACTTCTTAAAATTCAAAGTCAAATTTACAATAATATGTGGCCTGATATTGACTTATAGTTGGTGACAAAATGGGCCTTAAAATATACACACATAACTTTAACTCAAAATTTAATGAGGCCCAATCAAGATAGGCTGCAAATGGTTTATTTAGGCCCAATTTATATATTAAAAGTAATTGAGAATATAACTTTCTACTCCCTCCGTCCCACAACTCTTGGCGCGTTTTCTTTTTTGGGCCGTCTCACAAATCTTGACACATTTCCAAATAAGGTAATAATTATTACCTTCTATCTCCTTCTTTATCACTTTTATTACCTTCTCTCTCATACTTTATCACTTTTATTATATTATCTCTCATACTTTATCACTTTTATACTTTATTAACTACACACTTAAAACACTAATCTATAATTACTTAATTCTCGTGCCGAAACCAAACGTGTCAAGATTCGTTGGACGAAGAGAGTATTTCAATAGGTATAACTTATAATTCAAAATTATACATCTACGACTAAACAAATTTATAAACTGACATAATATAAAAGTTTCAATGATTTCATATTTCATAATAATTAAAATTCAAATAATTCAAAGATAAATAATTTCAAATAAATAAATTGGTTGCCTCCCTTCAATTCCTAAAACTTCATTCTGTTTTCTCTCTTTTTTTTTTCGTTCTAGAACAATGAATTCCATATTCTATAATTCTATATATAGATTGGTTGCAGTATAATAACGTAAAATTGGGTGCATTTTTTGTATGAGAATCTCCAGAAGGGGAAACAGTGCCTATAGATTTACACATGGTTCTACTATGAAATACACTAATTCTTTCTACTTGATTTCATAAATTTCCCAAAATCATCATCAAACAGTGTTTGTTCATCACATTTCCTCGAAGTGAGCAGCATCAACTATGAGTTGAGGGCCTTCTTGGTGGCGAAAAGCTGGCGAAGGAAGGCGAATTTCCCTTTGGCTCGGCTAGAGAACTCGATGATGGCACCGTTCTTGGTCAGTTCTGCCTCGGAGGAGTTGCTTTGGTCAGGTGACGAGGAGGGCTTGAGCGTGAAGAGGAACTCGTGGAGCATCCGGATGATCTGGCTGAAGCTAGGTCGCATGTTTGGATCTTCAACCCAGCACGACTGGATTATATACGCGAGCTCGGCTGGGGTTTCGTCTGGCAGAGTAGGCCTCTCTTGCTGCATTTTTGCAAAGTACCAAGTTAGTCACAAATCAAGAAAGGCGCAGCTCGTTCAGACTGAAAACTAAGATGCTTCGAGAAACTAAATAGCGACAGCATCACTAGAGATCAATACTCTCAAGAATCAGACCAACAACTCAACCAAAGGTGCATCAGAGCAAACTTCAATTCTTCAAGTTTCCTCATAATAAGACAACGTTTTAAATTAGAAGCACTCTCTTTATTATAAATAGGTATCTCATATGAAAGCAGACACTTCTAGACCACCAAGTCATGAAAAGGTCGTTAGACTTACATTTCACATCTTCAATAGGCACAAACTATGAATCCAAGAATTCAATTTTTCACTCACTCCCTTAGGCTAGTCTTATGTTTTGGTTTTTTAGATACGAATAATTTACTAAAAAAACTTAAAAGGGCATAGCTCGACAATGACTAGGTAAAACATAGAGAACAAAAACGGATACATTTGCTCATTACCTTAAAAGCAGCAGCATAAGCAGCCTGCAAATTTGACATTCCCTCAAATGGCATGCGATTCGTCAGCAGCTCCCAGAGGACAATGCCAAAACTGTAAACGTCGACTTTGTTATTGTAGTGCTTCTTCTCCCCCTGACGAAGAGTCACAGTACTGTATAACTGCAGAATGTCATATTTATTGTTAGTTAGGCAATTCCCAAAGCAAGTTTTCGAAATAAGTTTACTGTTATAAAGCACATTTCAGTTTGTGGCATAGAAATGTGGAATGAAAGGTGATAACAATATAGACTAAGACAACAAGAAATATTCTTCAAAAACAAGAAAATGACTGTGGTTAGAAACTGTTAGATCGAAAAATGGAAACCTCAGGTGCCATCCAGCGATATGTCCCGGTTTCTGCAGTCATCATCTCAGTGACAGTTTCTTCTCTGGCAAGACCAAAATCTGCAAGCTTCACAGACTTCTGATCTGCCGTGAGCAGCAAATTGTCTGCACCATAGGGGTTCGAGCGTATTTCTTCTCAGTTAAAAGGTACAAAAAGACCCAAATAAAGATTTATAGAATGATTTTTTGCTCACATGGTGGTCAATCTAACAATATAAATATCTGGACCAGGAAAACAATAATCTTCATGATGCTTGGAAAGAAATCGTAATGATTATTAAGAAGAATACTAAAAATATGAATCTTGGTGAACAGAAAACATAGTCTACAATGATGTTAGCTGGTTACAAATTACAAAAAAATAAAAAGAAAATTCTTATACAGCTCAGCAGGCCAAGATACCGGGTTTTAAGTCTCTATGTATAATCCCATTTGCATGTAAACAATCCATTGCTCGAGCAATATCAAGAGCGAAGTTTAATGCCAATGTCAGGTCCAACTGCTTAGGACGCAAGCTCCCAAGATATTTCCGAAGTGACATCCCCGGCAATAACTCAGTAACTATCACCATTAAAGGTTCCTTACAAGCTCCAATAAACTGCAGAGGGATTTAGATCACACTAAGTATAACAAGATTAAATGATGGGAGAACTTGGGACATTTCAGGACTTCTTCGAAAGAGAAACATTTTTTATGATACTGATACTATAAATAGGAAACACTAAGTATATACAAATACATGCTCACCTTGACAAGGTTCTCATGTTTTACTTTAGACATCATTGCCACTTCCCGGACAAAACGACTCTCAAGGACACTCCTCTCTTCCGATGTTTGACCACAATTAAGAACTTTGATAGCAACAATACGATCACCATACCTGTTTAAAAAGGTTATCTTGATAGTCAAATATCTGATACAGAATAGAAAACAAAAAACAAACCAAATAAGATAAGAACAAGCTTAAAAGACACAAGAGATGCAACATTTAGGCCCACCTCAAAATCCAAACAAACAGGATTGTTTCTTGTTTGAATATCTACAGAACATAGCTATTCATTGCTCCTTTCACATCATAATCTATTCGCATTATAACGTCATCTCAATGCCACATAATTAAACACAAGCTTTAAAGCATTTAAAGATTGAATTTCAGCTCAATTAACTCATCTATCAATCAATAAACAAGAATCACTTTTGAAAAAGAGCACAGACCTTCCTTGATAAACTTTGCCATGAGCTCCCTCACCAATTTTTGATCCAATAAAGAGGGATTTGGGGTCAACAAGCACTTTCTCATCAATACATAATTCCACAGAGGCAGTGATTGATCCCTTGGAAGAAACTCCTTCTACCGATCTCGACTCGGACTTGTCATGATTCCCCTCCTCTTTTTTCCCTCTGCTCTTACCACCAGAACTCATGACTTCCGCCCCCAAAATCACTAAATTAACCCTGAGTGCCTCATCATAACCTCAAAATTCTCTACTTTGAAAAATCATCCTCTTCCCAAAATCACAACGCAAGAAAACTCCAATACTAGTTTTCAACCTATAAACAAAAGATTAGCTAAAGCATACACTTTTAAGCCCATCACTGTACACAATTGCAGTCGGGTGGAATTCAGCAATCGCAACCATAAAAGAACCAAAATCAATTCCTTTTCTACCCACGATCACTCAGAAAAACCCTCAAAATCAATTCTTTTAAACCTGAAAGATAAGTCTATTCAATTCTTGGAAGAAAAGAGAGAGAGAAATTGATTCTTGATTTTGAAACTTCGTGGGAAGAAAAAATCGCAGCTTCAAGGTGAAGCCAAGTTATCAGCAAATAGTCAAGAAGAGGAAAAAATAAAAGGGAAATAAGAAACCCTAAGTGAAAGCAAAGGCAAAAAGAGCTGAAACGAAAACTTACAGTTGCAGCCACTGTTCTATACACACAGAAAACATGCACACAAATACAGTAATCAAACAAGAAAAAAAGCTCAAATTGTGAATTCTCTAGAAATCTCGAAATAGCTCCCACTACAACTAAAATCAAATCAATTTCAAATTTTGATTCGGCCCTTTTGTTGACAAAAGATATTCCGAGGAGTATCTGTTGAGTTTTTAGGAAGAGAGAGAGTAAGGTGAGAGAGAGAGGGTTTAAAGTGCAAAGAAAGAAAGTAGGGGAAAATTTGCAATGGAAATTAATAGAACCGTGTGATGCTGATAACAGCCAATGAGAGACGGCCATGTGTAGAGTGGGTGATGTAGCGTTCGTTACGTCATTGCATCACAGATTTGGACGTTCCTGCCTCAGGATGCCTTTGCCACAGGGTATAATATCCCGCATTTTTCTATATTTCATAAAAATTTAGGAATATATTGCGAAAAAAAAAAGATATGTAGGAAAATACAATGTTGAGTCGGGCTCGCAATCGTGTGTGCGCGCGCGCTAATTTGCTTTGTTAGAACGCGAATTATCCTGTGTGACTGTGGCATAGGCGTGCGACGGGTCGACCCAGCTTCAAACCCGCGTTCCTGATTAGGAATTCTGACTTGCTTGGATTTAACCCGTGCTCCCAATTATTACATTTGTTTATAATAACTGTTACTTTTAATAAGCATAATATATACATTTGTTCGCATAAATGTATATTTATGTTAATATAAGTAGTTAACTTCAAAATTGTGAAAATTGTAATATTTTAAAAATATTATCTTTCTTTATAATAATAATAATTACTTTTTATTATAATAATAAATAATTTTTATTACAACAATAATTACAATTAATATAATACTCCCTCCGTCCATGAAAGAACTTCCTAGGAGAGGGTGACACGGGTTTTAAGAAAAAATATTGTTGAGTGTATTGAGAGTAGATAAAAAGTAGTTGAGTGTATTGAGAGTGGTTAAAAGGTGTTATAATTAATATTGGGAGTTGTGAAAAGTGAAAAGTAAGAGGATTATAAGTGGTGGGGTATAGTCCAAAAATAGGTAGGAAGTTCTTTTGTGGACGTCCCAAAAAGGAAAGATAGGAAGTTCTTTCGTGGACGGGGGAGTATTTTTGAAACATTACATTTCTCCATATCAAATATTACTTTTTATGATAACAATAATTATTTTTAATAAGCATAAATAATTACATTATTATTTGATCAAATAATTATTATCCTAAGAAAAAGTAATTATTGATATGTATAATGTTTTATATTGAATGAAGATAAATATTTATATTAATATAAGTATACATTTGTGCGATCAAATGTATATCTTATGCTTATTAAAAGTAAATACTCCTATTAGGGTTCAGTGTTCAGGTTTAGGGTTTAGTTTACAGGGTTTAGGATTTAGTTTATAGAATTTAAGTTTTAGAAAATATAATACTTTATATTAAATGAAGGTAAATACTTAGATTTATATAAGTATACATTCGTGTGAACAAATGTATATTTCATGCTTATTAAAAGTAATAATTATTATAAATAAATGTAATAATTTAGGAGTTAGGATTTCGGGTCTGGGGCGCGGGTCGAGACGGACCTGTCGCACTGGAGTGCGACCACCGCATGCAAGACAGGCTGTTATTAGAAAATATGAATTTGAATTTTATTACGTAGAATAGATCTTACTCTAATTTTCGAAAATTTACCAAGTAATGTGGAGATTTTCGTTATGATTGCTCCAAAGTAGGGGTGAGCAAAAATCGAACCGCAACGCAAAATCGAATCGAACCGCACTATTTTAGTGCGGTGCGATTTCGCATATGTTGGTGTGGTTTTTGGTTCAATTCCGAAAATTGAAAACTGAAAATTTTCGATTCGATTTCGGTTTTTAATTTTTGATGCAGTTTTGCAACTAACCGAACTGAGAAATATATATATGTATATATTATATTTATGTTATATATATATATATATATATATATATAGATTTAGACTTAGATTTACACTTAGATTGACACTATATCATTCATTTATATTTGCTTTAGAATTAAACTTAAATTATAAATGGATACTTTTATGAAGTATTTTTGTAGTTGTTAGGAATTGATAAACACTCATTTTGCATGGTTTATATGGTTTATATTCTGCGGTTTAAGTCGATTTTACGCTCGTTTTATTATTATTTGGAGTTCATTGCGTATTATTTCATGATTTCACGGTCGAGTGTAGTTTTGGCTATTTTGATGCAGGATTGAGTGGTATTGGAGCATGGATAGTAAGGAATATGCTTAAGAGAAGAGTTTTGAGAGAATCGGGCCCGAAAATCGAGAAAAGACGAAGATTCTGAGGGCGGGGCGAGAAAGATGGATTTCGGCGGTCAAATGCCGTTGACCGCCGAATTGGTGGAGTTGAAGGGCAACTTCGGCGACCAATTCAGCGGGCGCCATTCCGGTCACCGAATGTTCTGTCGATACTTGTTCTTGGATTTTATACATCGGCAGTCGCCAAAGTTTATGAAGGATTTTCGGAGGTCAACGCGTTGACCGCCGAACCGGTGTTATGCGCGGGTTTGTTCAGATTTTTTGAGTTATTTTCGATTTTGAACTTCGTTTTCACCCTAAGACTATAAATAGATCATCTTTTGACCTATCTAGGGTTCCACACATTACATTCTAGCATTATAGCTTTAGCTTTATGTTTATTTTCCAGTTTTCAAGGCTTGGATCAAGATTGAAGATTCAAGCTGCTACAATTGTTCTTATTCGGTTTTTATATAATTCAGTTCTTCCAATTGTGTTCTTATTAATTATGTTTATGTTTTCTTTTATTATGTCTGTCTAGTTTCGTTTAGCTGATTCTAGGGTTTGTAAATAGTTGATTAAATTTATGTGATTTATTTGTTAATACCTTTGTGCCTTCCAGTTTATGATTCATAATTCCTGGTGCTTGATTTCTTGTGAATTATCTGATCAATAGTTTGCATGTTTAGCTATTTGGTTTGAGACCTAGCGGGGATAACTGTTCAGCGGATTCAGGAATGTATGATATGATTTTAACCTTGAGATCTAACGGAGATAGGTGGATCATAGGGAGCTATTCTTATGCGCTTTTGGGAGTTAGTAGATTTTCTTGAGACCTAGCGGAGATAGAGAATTTACTAATCTACGATCGTTGCTGCTCTAGCGAGAGTGATTGATTAATTATGTGATCTCTCATTATAACTGGATTAAACTGGTACATAGGATTAATAGATTAATTGTGTAGATTTAGTTAATGAATTTACTACCCTGGGATCAGTTGTCTTTCTTTACTTGATTCATATTTTTGCTTCATTTTTTCATTTATTTGCATTTTAGTTTGAGTACTTCAACCTCTACTTTCTGTTGTCTGTCTACTGTTATAGTCTGTTTAGGAGATAGTTAAAGTTATTTCGTTGTGTCAGTCCCTTAGGATACGATACTCGATTGCTACGTTTTTGCTACAATTTCACCGTGTTAGTTGCGGTTTAGTTGCAAAGTAATTTAGTGATCAGGAATTCATACCAACAAAACCTAATGAATTAATGAAATGATTTTTCGGTTCACTGCATGCCTTTATAAGTGAGGAAGTCTACTCAGAACTTCAATCCTCACTTTTGTTCCTTTTGTTCCTTTATTGTTTGATTTTGACGGTTAAAACATTATTTTACGGATTTTAATAGGAAAAAATGTATCGGTTCGGTGGACCAAACCGAAATAGTCGATTTTATCAGTTCGGTTTCGATTTGGTTTGACACCACCCATCGGTGCGGTGTGATTCCAATTTTTAGCATCGGTTCGATTTTTAATTTTCAGGATTTGGTGCGGTTTTGCACCGAACCGAACCGATGCTCACCCCTAGCTCCAAGAGCAATTATTAACAATAATAATAAGTATATTAGAAAAAACAACAACAATAGTATCATTAATCTATACAACTCACGACAACAACAACAACAACAACAACAACAACAACAATAACAATAATAATAATACTTCATTCGTTCACAAAAAATAGTTCTAAGAATGGTATTGTATTGTGAGTGTAGAAATGATCTCATTTAAAAAATAGTGTTTATAATGATGAATTAATTGTATTGTAAGTGGTAGATAGGACCCACTATGTGATAGATAGTTTTTAAAAATAAAAAGATATTAATTTTTGTGTACATTCTAAAATGGCAAAAATGAATTATTTTTGATGGACGGAGGGAGTAATAATTAACTTAAACGGTGGATTAAATACAATATTAATTTTCTAATATATATTGAACTACAAAAAGATCTGCGTGCTGCCGGTATAAATAATTAGATAGGTATAGAACCCTATAGAAATTAGAATATAATAATTGAAAACCTTGATTAATTAAGTATAATAAACCTATATAATTGATGCCAAGTCTCGGTGCAGGCCCTCCTCTCACAAGCCACGAGTTTTTCCATAGCATATATTTAACTCACATTTGACATTTTATATACAAAAGATTGTTATATAGTTGTGCAGTCACAAATCCATAACGCAATTATATACTCCGATATATTAAAGCCAATCAATTTAAATATTATTCTTCTTTCCACAATCTTATCCATCGTGGGCAGAATTAACGTTGCCATCGTTAAATTAAATGTAAACAATATCATATGAATAAAATACTAGCGTCAAATCTATCGAAATTCAACGGGAATTATTTTATGTCATCATTTATAATTATTTTATGTTATTTTTATTGCTATAGCATATGAAATAGTTTATATATAAATTATTTCTTTAATTAATTTAATATGATCAAATTAAATTAGTAATACAATATTTGAAATAATATTAATCTTAATCACTTTCGCCAATTAAATGTAGGTTGTGATAATAGAAATACATTTTTATATAAATATTCATTTGATGAAGTTTATAAAAAGTTGATGTGGGATTGAAGATTTTAGAAGAAAAAAATATGTAAATTTAAAGTATGATATGATGTACGATTGATGTGTCGCATCTGCTGTTAATCGTATATCGATAATATTTACTCTCTCCGTCCCTCAATTTTCCTATTTTGATTCATCCCCAAAGCATCTTCCTAACCTATTTTTGGAAACAATTTCACTAATTATTATTCTTACAATTTGACTTTTTGTGGGACTCGTTCTCCGCTTTCATTAACTATCACTCGTATCATTTCACTTTTTGTGGGACCCATTCTCAACTTATCAAATACATAACTAACTTTTATAAAAACTAGTGTCATCCTCTCTTAGGAAGATGTTTGGGGGATGGAGGGAGTATTAAGTTTGTTCAAATTCTTTAAATTTGACGGATAAGAAATAATTTAACTAAACATATGTCATCTGAGTATCATCTCATATTGACCTAAGAAGACCATATAATCATATGAAGCTCTAAAGACCACATATGATATTTGAATGTCAAAATTTTGAAAACCATATTGTTTGGAGTTTGAAATACCACATCTGAATTTTGAGCATCATCTTGTATGGAGCTTGAACATTATAACTTACTTGTGAGTTTTTCTACATTCTTTTTGCACTTTTTGGTTGGTTCTCTAGCATTTTTATTCTTTTGATAGACGAGTACTGTTGGGAACCTTGTGGAATATCCTAACCCTTGTTTTGATGATACCAAAATTCATAGGACTTAACTGTAATAGACTAGAATTGTTTTGAACTCAAGTGTTAGAATTCATTTCTAGTTTAGCTAGCGGTGTCGAAGACTGAAGACTGAAGACTGAAGAACGAAGGACTGAAGACTGAAGACTGCAGATACCAACTGAAGTATCAGTTGAAGAATCAGTTGAAGACTGATTACATAATGCGCGCAATGGACTGATACTAAAGTCAAGTATCAGTTGAATATTCCTCATCGGACTGATCTTCCAACGTTCAGAGGAAGCCACGTACTCACAAAGTACAGCCGCATTAAATGCAGAGATCTCAGGATCTTATCTCTGCAGAGGTCATTCCTATCTGGTGGTTACTTTTCAGAGACGTCACATCTCCTGTCCATCAAAGAGAGCCGTTTCCACCCAGACAAGGAACCTCGAAGATTGAAGCCTCAGTCCAAATTCGAATTGCTCTCCAACGGAAGAAATCTTGAGGACGATTTATGCCAACGGATCTATTCAAGAGTTCTCCTACAAATAGCGCTCGAGGATCACTTCAACCTTCACCGATTCAACGACATAAGCTGAAGCTCTGCCGAAATTGCTACTCAGCCTTAAGCTTAAACTCCCCAAAGCTTGAATCGAAGAAGAGAATTCCAAAGCCAAAATCAGTCACTGCTAATTACATACATTCTCTTAGACCTTAGGCAAAACTCTGTTCACCCAGAAGCCAAAGGTCAAACTTGCTTCAAAGAACTTGTTCTTTGTAAGTATAGTTGGCACTCGTTCAAACCTCCCCCCCATAAGAGTGTTTTGAGTGATTCGGAGGTCAGAAGGGTTTTCTGTCTCTGAGAGTCTTAGCGCGTGTTGTGCTAAGCAAGAGAAATCCGATGCGAGTGAAGCGTGGGTACTGAAGAAGGGTTTTCTTCAGTGGTACGGTTGTGTGCACCCGGCAAGCACACGGTTCGGTTTGCAGTGCACCAGTTAAGCACTTGCGGAGTGGATTGTTGGTCTGATCAACCAACCGTGGATGTAGGAAAGGGTATTTCCGAACCACGTAAAAGTCTCTGTGTTGTTTACAGCTTTCAGTTTTACATTCTTACTTGTGTTATTTCAATTGATAAACTGAACACTGATTAACTGTAAAGAGAAACCATAACCAACAACGTGCTCCACCGAGGCTCTACGAAACTAAGTTTAATTTCCGCTGCGTATGATATCAGTCTGACTGATCTATCTTCTGATAGTCAGGAAGAGTGTTATCATCTCTGTTTTAGCAAACTCGACTGAAGCCCTTACTTGCATCAGTTAAGTTCCAGCAACTTAACTGATAACTCTTTACTGAAGAGCTTTCAGTATCAGTCGTCAACCCTGTTTGGTCAAAACTGATTTCAGTAAAACAGGCGTCTTTGTTTGCATGCAAAGTTTCGTTTTGATCTCTGACTGAGATCCCTCTGATTGAGGATTGTGAAAAATAGCCCATAGGTGTATTCCCCCCCCCCCATACACCTATTCGAGACCCTCAGGACCTAACAATTGGTATCAGAGCAGGTTGTTCGCAAGAACATTCTGTATCTGATTAGGTTCTAATTGAACTAGATCCTTTTTCTCAAAGGTCTCGAAAAAGTTCTCTATTTCTTTTTGTGCTTGCTATCTGTTCTATCTGCTGTTATCTGTTCTCTTTTTTTTATGGAGACTAACCACAGCAGATTATCTTCTCTACCTATGTTTAGTATTGAAAAATACGACATATGGAAGTTTCGGCTTGAAAGCTTCCTCACCGCTCAACATTGCCGAATGTGGGAAGTCATCACCAGCGGACCAATCACCATCACCGAAATTGTCAAAAGGGTTCCTGTTAATCCACAACAAGATCCTTACGATGAGGTCCAGCCCAAGCAAAAAGTAGACTTCGCCACAGAAGAAAGGAAGCAAGATGAGCTAGACAACCTCGCCAAAAGCATCATCTCCAGCACCGTTCCCGACAAGCATGTCATGAAGATCATCAAGTGTGGAACTGCTAAGGAGATGTGGGACATTCTGGAAAGAATGTGCGTAGGTTCTGAGGAAATCAAGGAGAATAAGCTATCCATAGCTTGCCAGAAGTTCGACTCCTTCCTCATGCTCAAGAATGAATCTGTCGAGGAAATGGAACTTATATTCAACCAAATTTTGAATAAAGTTCAATCCATTTCCAAAGACAAATACACTCAAAGAGAAATCAACCTGAAGATTCTTCGAGCACTGCCTCGTGGAGAATGGCAGATCTGCTCAGTCGCTCATCAGCATAAGCCAGGATTCAGTCAGCTCCCGACAAACAAGCTTTTCTCCGATCTCATGGCAAATGAGTTCGACCTTCTGAGAAATCTTGGAAACAAGAAGGCTGGAGGATCAGACGAAGATGGTCCATCAACCTCAAGAGGAGTTGCACTGAAGGCCTCAACAAGAGAATGCAAGAAGCAGATCAAGGAACCAACGGAACTCAACCCTGAGGACTTCTTCAGTCAATATGCTTTGTTGACTGAAAGATTCAACAAGATGGAGTCCAAGTTCCGGAAGTACAGAAGGTTCCACAAGCAGCACTACAAAGGAAAGGAAACAGAAAACAACTCCAGACATTCCACAAATCGAAGTGGAGAAAGGAAGTCAGCCGCTTATGACATCAAAGATATGGAATGCTTTGGATGTAGAAAGAAAGGGCACTTTCGAAATGAATGCCCTGATCTGACTCAAGCTGAGCGAAGAGAACTAAAAGCTAAGAAAGATCGCAGCTTTTCGAAGAAGAAAGATATGGTTGCTGACGATGCTGACTCTTCCAAAGACACATCAGAATCATCCGACTTCGACAGTTCCAGCTCAGACGATGAGAGCCGAGCCCTGATGGCCAATGAATCAGAAAGCGTGGCTGACAACAGCTACGACAATGGAATGAATGGCTCAGAGGTAAATCTCTCACTCGAAGACTGGAAAGCAGATTTCAGTCAAAGATCGGGGAAGGAACATCAGGAGTCATGAAGAACCTTCCTCACCAATCCAGGGGGAAGAAAGGCCACATCAGTCAGAGACTGACATCAGTTCAGTTTCAGAAGGAACAACATCCATGGAGACCAAACAATGCTGAGCCCAGACGAGCCAAGCGACATCCACGACAACAAGCAACTGGACATCAGTCAAGTCTCCATAAGTCTGCAAAGACTCGAGTATCTCAAGGAAGATACTTCGCCGAGCAAAGAAGACCTCAACCACTCATCAGACAGAACTGCTGCAAGAGTGAGGCCTTCAAAGGAATTTCTCAACAGAAGAATGCTCGTGTGCCAACTGAAGCGCCAACAACGTCAATCAGACAATCAACAAAGCGCAAGAGATCAGCCAGACCAATTCTGAAGCAGATATGAGTTCCAAAGGGAACTCGAGCTAACATCGAAGGACCCAAAGCTTTATTGGGTGCCTGAAGCAACTCTTCCTTACAGGTCAATGTCAGGAAACACAAAAAAAAGGAAGAGGTTAAAGCTTCAATCAGGACATGGTATCTGGATAGTGGCTACTCGAAGCACATGACGGGCTACAAAGAATATCTATCTCAGTATGTTGAGAAAGCTGGATCCAAAGTTGCATTCGGAGACAACTCAATCGGAGAAACAAAAGGCTACGGTGTGCTCAACATGGGTAACACCAGTATCAGTAATGTTAGCTTTGTTTCTAGTCTTAAACATAATCTGTTGTTTGTGAGTCAATTTTGTGACAGCGGTTTCACAGTGAAAATCAAGAAAGATGAATTCACTGTTAGAAACAATCAAAAGAAGGTGGTTCTGAAAGGATTCAGACAAGGGAGTCTCTACGTCGTTTCATGGGAAGACAGCCCACCAGAAACATGCCTCATCAGCAAAAGTAGCTCGGAGCTCAACTGGTTGTGGCACAAGAGACTCAACCATCTCAACTTCAAGACGATCAACAAACTTGCTAAACATCAACTGGTAGAAGGTCTTCCTTCTATTGTATTCCAGAAGAAGCAAGAATGTGAAGCATGTCAAAGAGAAAAGCAGACGCGGATGTCATTCAAGTCAAAGTCAGGACACTCATTTGAAATCAACCATTTCTCTGCCAACATCCGTTCCTCTACCAATGATAAAGAAGAAAAGGCAATTGTTCACACCAAGAAGATGGGGGATGAGGATAAGAAAGTCTCGTAGGCAAAAGCTGTGTGCACTGAGCTGCCAATGAAGCTACTTTCAAAGAAGAAAGATCCGGGTAGCTTCAACATTGAGTGCGAGATTGGAGGAGAGCTCTTTCCAGAGGCTCTTTGTGATTTAGGGGCTAGTGTCAATGTGATGCCCATCTCTGTTTTCAAGCGGTTGGGAATTGGAGATCTCAAGCCAACCTCGATGGAGATTCAAATGGCGGATAGATCAAGAGTGAAGCCGAGAGGAAAGCTTGAAGACATCTTTGTGAAGGTTGACAAGCTAGTCTTCCCTACGGATTTCTTGGTCCTCGATATTCCTGAAGATACAAATCCGCCGTTGATTCTTGGTCGATCATTCTTAGCTACGGGAAGAGCTATGATAGATGTGCCGAATGGAAGTGTCATTTTTCACGCAGATGATGCGCATGGTCTTCTACCTCTGTTCGTGCTAAGCGTTCTGTCATGCCCGCTGTGTTTGATGTTCATTGAGTTTGAGGTATCGTCGAGCTCTAGACGTTAAATAAAGCACTTGTTGGGAGGTAACCCAACCGTTTGTTTTTGTTTTGTTTTTCTTTCAGTTTCGTTTTGTTTTTCTTTGTTTCTTTGTTTAGTTTGGGGCAGGTGTTTCTCTGCCAGATTTCTGGTGGTCTTCATGTTCCAGCGCAGCCACTCTCTTCACTGTACTTTTCCACGCTGCACATGTCCAGCGCAGCCACTTTCTTCGTTGCATCTGTCCAGCGCGGCCACTCTTTACTCTGTCCAAGGCCGCAAACCCACATTTTCACCGCCTC
The DNA here is from genome assembly GCF_028751815.1 of Salvia miltiorrhiza. Classification (NCBI taxonomy): domain Eukaryota; kingdom Viridiplantae; phylum Streptophyta; class Magnoliopsida; order Lamiales; family Lamiaceae; genus Salvia; species Salvia miltiorrhiza. The sequence continues at coordinate 14,048,348 of NC_080390.1, read as the reverse complement.
TCACGATGGTTCAGCTTTTCATTGCCTATAATCAGGGACGTTTTCTACACTCTTCGTATTTCCTTTATGCCCTGAGGACATGGCATGCTTTAAGTGTGGGGGGGTGTTTTGTTGCTTATATTTTTCAAAATTGGGCGAAATTTATTTTTCTATGCTTAGTTTTTGGTCTCGAATCTTGCTAGTTTGTATGAATTTGTGGAAGAGAATAAGGTTTTCGATGTGAATTTCGGGGTTGTGAATGAATGGTGGTTATTCTTGTTTTACTTTTAATATATGTTTCTTGATTGTGCAAAGAATTATGAGTTTTGTTGCAACACTTTTGTAAGTTAGTAAAACGTGATTTGTTCGGTAGATGCTAGAAGGAGTGTTGTCATTGTGATTGCCTACGATCGTATCTTATCTGTGAAACTGTTGGACGAATTGCCAACTCTAAAAATTGCCAGCTCTGAAACATCTGGCCTGTTCTGAAATGTGATAGCTCTGAGTCTCTGCTTCTCTAGTCTAACTATGAGCATGGGAAACCACGTGAAAAGACTTTGGATTACATCCAAATGGTTTTATTTCATGAATTATGGCTCAACTGTCGAAATCTCAAGCACACAAAGTGTGAAAATTGGTGATATTGATTATAAAGGCGATCACATTAGGGAATTCACTTCTAGCGGATAATTGGGTCTGATCGAATTACTTGCATTACTCTTTTGTTGCTTCTTAAACTTTGAGTTACTTGCATGATCGAGAGATGTGTGTTGATTGTAAAGTGTTGAATTGACTTTGTGAATGTTTGGATGGATATGAACATTGTTGAAATCAATCTCTTCCTAGGATTCATATAAATTTTGCTTGAGGACAAGCAAGAAGCTAAGTGTGGGGGAGTTGATTTTTGCTTAATTTACTCTATTTTTAAGGGTTTGTATGTGCATGTTTTAAGATAATCTTCTGGAAATTGGTGCGTTTATGGTGTATTTTATGCTTTGCAGGAGATTTAGACTTTCGAGATAGAAGAATGTAGTTTTGGAGAATTTTGGATGAATTTGGCGTTTTCTAGGTGTTCTGGTCTCCAGAGCAGAGAAATGATAATTCCTCTGGAGTCAGAGAAATCGCCATTTCTCTGGAGTCAGCGAAATCATGAAGCCAGTGTAGCGAAGTCATCACCAGAGGAGTCAATAGCCAGAGCAGAGGGGAGAAGTCCATTACAGCGGAATCGAGGAGTCAGAGAAATCACCGCTCCGCTGGCGAGGCCAGAGAAATCTCCATTCCGCTGGCAACCCATTCCTCTGGCGCAAGCAGAGAAATCGTTATTCCTCTGGCACGACCCGTTACCCTGGTGACATCCATTCCTCTGGCGAGAGTTGTGAATCCAGCGAGAGTAGGAGTATTTTCCGGAGTGCGCATCCAGCTGGAAAGTTTCTTTATTTTACACGATTCTATTACCTTTAGAATTCTACTTTGCATGGCAACTTCCATGGTGATCCGAAGGAAATCTGTAGCTTATAAATATGTCCTCTTTTGACCTATTCAAGGAGACCCCGAACCCTAGCATTCATATTTTCAGTTTTTTTTAGCTTTAGAATTTTATTGCTTTCTAGTTTTCAAGGCTTGGATCAAGATTGAAGATTCAAGTCGCTACTTCAGTTTTTATTCGGTTTTTATATAATTCAGTTTTTACAATTGCTTTCTTTTTAATTATGTTTATGTTTTATTTTGCTATGTCTAGCTAATTTCCTTTAGCTGATTCTAGGGTTTGTAAATAGTTGATTGAATTTATGTGATTTATTTGTTAATACCTTTGTGCCTTCCAGTTTATGATTCATAATTCCTGGTGCTTAATTTCTTGTGAATTATCTGATCAATAGTTTGCATGTTTAGCTATTCGGTTTGAGATCTAGCGGAGATAACTGTTTAGCGGATTCAGGAATGTATGATATGATTTTAACCTTGAGACCTAGCGGAGATAGGTGGATCATAGGGAGCTATTCTTAGGAGCTATTGGGAGTTAGTAGATTTTCTTGAGACCTAGCGGAGATAGATAATTTACTAATCTACGATCGTTGCTGCTCTAGCGAGAGTAATTGATTAATTAAGTGATCTCTCATCATAACTGGATTAAACTGGTACATAGGATTAATAGATTAATTGCGTAGATTTAGTTAATGAATTTACTACCTGATGAGGACTGGAATACTCATTAGCGTTGTGCTTCGTAATCCAAGCTTATTTTACCTTGTTATGATTATTGTTATTATATAAACTAACGAACACAGGTCTAACTGAAGAGACTTGCTAACAAATGAGTACAAAGAGTCAATCAGCCTTGACCCAAGTACAGAGCTGCTCAGCCAGACCAGAGCAGCGCAGACCAGAGCAGCACGGCACCGCAGCACGGCACCGCAGCACAGCACCGCAGCACGGCACCGCAGCACGGCACCGCAGCACGGCACCGCAGCACGGCACCGCGGCACGGCACCGCAGCACAGCACCGCAGCACAGGAGCACGGCACCGCAGCACGGGAGCGCAGCACAGCATCGCAGCACAACAGCGTAGAACAGCAGCACAGCCAGAGCGCAGAGCTGGTCTTACTGGAGCCGGAGTTACCCGCTTCACCAACAAAGGACAGCGTAGATGGGTCAAATCAAGATCATTAAAGGGCCTAAATCCAACTATTAGAGTTCATGGGCCTAAGGCCTTTAGGGTTCATTCTCACAACTATAAATAGGAGCTTTAGCATTAGCATGGGGGATCGGTTCATTTAAGCAACACACTTGTAACATGTAAACACTCTCAATATAGTGAAACCAACGAAGAACTCCCGTTGATGTAGGTCTTGATGGCCGAACCACGTAAACCCATGTGTCATTTATTGCTTTTTAGTTTCTAGTTTAGGTGTTGGTGGTTGAGCGCTTCACCAACTGGCGCCGTCTGTGGGAAATTGCTAGCTAAGGCGTGAGATTCATGGTTTCCGGTACTGTTCATCGAATTACTGTTCATCGAAAAGGCTACTGTTCATTAAAAAAAAAGATCGCTTGGGTTTGGGTCTTCGGTTTTCGGATTCCGGCGGAGGAGGGGGGAGATCAACTTCTTCACAATTTTTCTGCTTCATTTCTAGGGAATTTCACCCAGCCACCTCTTCCACACCGGCCGCCGGCCGTCCTAGCCTTCCATCTGGCAATGCTCCAAATTTGCACAAAAGCCTGGCCATCGCCATTTCAGAATTTCGGCGTGTATCGCCGGCTGGTTGGGATCTGGCTTCCTGCCGGTCCTTTCCTCGCAGATCCGAATCGGGTACACAATAGCCATCTCTCTCTTTCTCTCAGATCCGAGTCGGACAACACGTATCAGTCCACAATAGCCCCAAATCTCCGGCGAAAATCACTATCCGAAGCCCCTTCTCTCTGGAAGAATTCCTAGAAATCTACTGTAGATCTCGCTCACCCATCATCTTCTTGAAACCCCATGTGAATCGAAAATCACAGCTCCATCTCTGAAATCGCAAATCACAAATCTCAATCGGATCCATTTCGTCCGATGTCGCCAGGAGAACTTCAGGCTGCCGCCGTCATCTCCGAAGTCCGGCCAAGCCGCAGCTGCTGTCTCGGTGCCTTCGAAAGGGCAGAGGCTGAGCCCTAGCTCCATCGGCTCCTTCTCAATCCTTCGCTGCTGATTGTGTTTCTCCGGCGAGCAAATTGCAGCTGTCTAGGTGTACAAGCAACGCCAGTCGCTGGCAAGCACTTCCACAAGAAAAGGGAGACATCTCCATGACACCCCTAATTGTTTTTACTCATTTCATTAATATTTCTTATGATCTCACCCAGACTTTGAAACTAATCTTGCTACAATTTGGCTTGGATCTGAAGACTGATTTCACTACGTTTTTGCTTTAATTGCATTGAGATTTTGCTATGCTTAGGGACTGATATTATTATAATTTTGCTTGTAATCTCTCTGTGCTTCTCAGAACAACGAAGAAGGGAAGATGAATTCGACGATTTTAGGGAGACATGGGAAGTATATTCCTCTACTGTTTGGGAAGCAAGCTTATGGTTCAAGCTCTCACAATATTAAGGATCGAAAGTAGCATGTTCACTGATCTGCGCCTCTTTCATGCAAATAGCTGTCCAGCCGTAGCCACGCGGAGCTCGATCCTGAATTGCGATTTCCAGCGAACCCCAACGCAGCCTATATCAGGAAAAAATCGGCATTCCATTACGCCAATATCGGGCAAGGCTCGAAGGTTTAAGGGAATTGGTTATCAAGCAATCGCTGAAGCTCTTGGATTGGCTGTCGTGAAAGCAGTCGTTACCATCTCAGCCATCATTGTAGGAGGATGTCTATAACATTCGCCTACAAATACCAGGGCAGCCGCCCACTTTTCGCCAGCGATCACCACGCCAGTGCAGGAACGGGGTAGTTGGCCCTCTCGGCTCAACTGAACAGGACAAGAACAGTCTTCCTCCCCCAAAAGCTAAGCTTGCTACTTGCCATTGTAAAAAGTGTTTGGTGCTCTATGCTTTGATATGGGATCCTTGATATGATTACCTTGATGTTTGATTTGCGTGATGTGGGTTTCTGCTGTTGCTAGGCTCTGTGAACTCGAGGTTTTATCACTTTCTTTTAACAATTTGAATGGAAAAACTTTTGTTGAAACTAAAGATATAGGAGAAGCTTGAACTCATTTTCTTGTGAACGCGAATATTGATGTGATTGATCGGCCAACATCACTTGAAATAGTCAATGGGGATTCGAATCCCATATTTGAACGTCTCTTTTCTTAATCTAATATTGTGAAAACATAGTCATATAAAGCCCTTGGTGAAGCCCTTGGTGATTTTGCTACGCAGTGACATCATCAATCTTAGACAATATTTGGGGTTGTATTGCTAGTATTGATACTTGTTGTATTTCATGTGATTACTTCTCCTATAATCTCATTTTTGTTCGATTACGTTCTTTATTTTCTCAATATTGCATTGAATTTGGGTGAATTAGCCATACTCCCTCTGCTGCTATATCTCTCTATTTATCTTCAGCGCAGGATCATTTTTCACGAAATTCCTGAAAATGTGTGTCTTTTGCCTGCGCAGGCGAGACCAACTGGAGCTGCGCAGCCCACAGGCCAAGACAGGGGAATCGGGGAATTAACAGGCAGGGTGGTAATCGTCAAAGGCAGCGCAAGGCGGAGTTCTTCGAAGGCAGCGCAGAGCGGAGTTTTTCGAGGGCAGTGCAAGCGATGGTTTCCGAGGGCAGCGCAGGGTGGTAATCTTCAGCTGCGCAGCCCACAGGCCAAGACGGTGGGGGGATCATGGAGTTAACAGGTGCTGAAGAGAGCCATGGCGCTTTAAATGTCCATCATCAGTTGCTGAAAACATCATACCCGACAAAGGGATTCCCGCGCTGGCGGGCAATTATTATTTTCTCACGGCTCCGCCCTGAAGCTTCTCCTGGAGCAGAGCTGATGGTTGCAATTTATGGTGCAATTTACATATGAATGTCAAGTTGTGGATGCTACAGTGCTGCCAAGCGAAATATCGTGGATGCTAAAACAGCGAAGACAAGACGGCCCACAAACGATGGACGTTATGACTCAGCCCGGGAAGAAGTTTTTGATCTTCAGCGCTGTATTTTGTTATTATCAACTGCACTGAAATGGATGCTGATGTTGCTTTGGAAAGTGATCAATAATGTCGCGCGAGATCAAGACAATGCTGTTGCACTTCCACTTCCTGATCCGAGGATGCAGATATTCTTCAAGGGAAACTAGAGCCTCGAGAGGGCAGCGCAGGCGGTGGTCTCCAAGAGAAATTGGAGTATCAAGAGGGCAGCGCAGGTTCGAAGAACGCAAGTGGGCACTTCGTCAGTTCGCTACTGCGCTGATGTAGCATCGCACAAGAACATTGGGATGTCTTTTATCCAGTGATCTTATTCATGGTTTATGGTCTAAATGTTGACGTTTATGCATGGTCTGTTGAGATTTCTTTGCTTATGACTTCCTGTGCCTTTGTTTGATTTTTTGCAAGGGCATGTTAATACCACCAACCGGTCATCCAAGTCGTCGATGATTTGCTCAATGTCCATCAAGTTCGTGGTTAGGGGTTCACAACTGCGCTAATTCACAGCTCGGGAACAAAGCAGGGTTCGGCACGAAGATATCTCCTCCTTCATTAAGCTGCGCAGCCAGCTCCGGGTCTCCCTCTCCTCCTTCATTAAGCTGCGCAGCCAGCTCGGGTTCTCCCCTCTCCTCTGGCACCCCGATCAAGTTCAAATGATTGGCGTAGCCGCTCTGACCAAGTTCCTGGCGAAGATACAGAGGCAGCGCAGGCAGTCGATGCAAGTGCTTTGGCAGCAACTTCAACGCAGACAAAAATCCTCACGAAGAAAGTGAAATTAGAAGGGCAGTGCAGCTGTTTTGAGTGAAGGGAAGCGCAAGTTCAAAGATACGCGGAAGAGCAGCGCAGTTGTCTTGAATGCAGGGCAGCGTGGGTCAAACCAATTGGCATGATCAGAGTGACTCTATCAATCTAATATAGTGACGAGTAATCTGTTATTTTTATTTTGGGGTTGATGTTGTGTTCAATTTTATTAGGATTATTCATTTGGATATTGCATTTAAATTTCAATAACTGAATTTGGGATATGGCAACTATCTCTTGCTTTATTTGGGTACCCAATTATCACCGGCTGATTTTGACCTATATCTAGGTGGAAAAAAAATACTCTTACAATTGAAACAGTGAGTACTTGTCGAATGGCAGAACTCTATTGAAATTCAGGGTGTGAGGAAAGCTTAAAGTATTTGATTTTGAAGGAAATTTGATCTTGGGCACTTTGCCCCCTTGACTCATATGTTTTTCTTGAAAAAATGGATCAGGGTTGGGGTAAATGAAATATATATCTTTGTCATGAATGAGTTCACAGCCCTGTTTTAAGGGCTCTCATATTTTTACTAATACTTTTGCTTAAGAATTCTTACAGCACAGGATAAACATCTCCGGGGGGAAGGACTTGAACAAATATGGTGAACACCATACATATGAAAAGGTCACCCACTAACAAGGGGTGACTCAGAAAATGAGCTTTAGTGGCAATTCAGCCACGCTACGGAGGGGAAAGCCTTAAGTGGAATCTGGGTCTTCTCAGCGCAGTCAGGACATTTACCTCAGCTACCTCTGCGCAGCTATCTCAGAGCAGCTATCTAGTTAGCTCATCTACCTCAAGGCAGCTACCTCTGCGCAGCTATCTCAGAGCAGCTATCTAGTTAGCTCATCTACCTCAAGGCAGCTACCTCTGCGCAGCTATCTCAGAGCAGCTATCTAGTTAGCTCATCTACCTCAAGGCAGCTACCTCTGCGCAGCTATCTCAGAGCAGCTATCTAGTTAGCTCATCTACCTCAAGGCAGCTACCTCTGCGCAGCTATCTCAGAGCAGCTATCTAGTTATCTCAGCTACCTCAAGGCAGCTACCTCAGTGCAGTTATCTCAGAGCAGCTATCTCAGCTATCTCAGTAATGTTCAGCGCAGAATGTTTGAGCCGTTGTCAGTTCAGAATGTCTATGCTCCGCGCAGGAATACCGTAAGCCGCGAAAGTTAGACAGGGGTGTACCATCTTTGATTGTCTATGCTCCGCGCAGGAATACCGTAAGCCGCGAAAGTTAGACAGGGGTGTACCATCTTTGATTGTCTATGCTCCGCGCAGGAATACCGTAAGCCGCGAAAGTTAGACAGGGGTGTACCATCTTTGTACCATCTTGAGGGCCGCTTCGGCGGGGGTGTACCATCTTGAGGGCCGCTTCGGCGGGGGTGTACCATCTTAAGGGCCGCTTCGGCGGGGGTGTACCATCTTGAGGGCCGCTTCGGCGGGGGTGTACCATCTTAAGGGCCGCTTCGGCGGGGGTGTACCATCTTGAGGGCCGCTTCGGCGGGGGTGTACCATCTTAAGGGCCGCTTCGGCGGGGGTGTACCATCTTAAGGGCCGCTCTGCGGGGGTGTACCATCTTTGTTCCATCTTAAGGGCCGCTCTGCGGGGGTGTACCATCTTTGTTCCATCCTAAGGGCCGCTTCGGCGGGGGTGTACCATCTTAAGGGCCGCTCTGCGGGGGAGTACCACCAATGTTTCACAAAGTCTTCTCGACGCAGCGCCGCCTCTCTGCTCGGCAGCGCGGCCAGCGCCGCCTCTCCGCTCGGCAGCGTAGTCAGCGCCGCCTCTCTGCTCGGCAGCGCAGCCATGTGCCTCGACGCAGCGCCGCCTCTCTGCTCGGCAGCGCAGCCAGTGCCACCTCTCTACTCGGCAGCGCAGCTAGCGTCGCCTCGCTCCCTTGTTGCTATCTCAGTGCAGTTAGCGCGGGGTTGTTAGCGCAGTTAGTGCAGCGCAGTCAGCACGGTCTTCTCAGTGCAGCTACCTCTGTTATCTCAGCGCAGATCACTTGAGTCTTCTCAGCACAGGGAATTATATATGCTTAATTGACACGGGAGAGCAGCACAGCGCTGACTTCACAACACACACCACTAGTTGAACAAAGAGAACGCTGTTCAACTAGACCAGGGGGGAGTAGCTGATGAGGACTGGAATACTCATTAGCGTTGTGCTTCGTAATCCAAGCTTATTTTACCTTGTTATGATTATTGTTATTATATAAACTAACGAACACAGGTCTAACTGAAGAGACTTGCTAACAAATGAGTACAAAGAGTCAATCAGCCTTGACCCAAGTACAGAGCTGCTCAGCCAGACCAGAGCAGCGCAGACCAGAGCAGCACGGCACCGCAGCACGGCACCGCAGCACAGCACCGCAGCACGGCACCGCAGCACGGCACCGCAGCACGGCACCGCAGCACGGCACCGCGGCACGGCACCGCAGCACAGCACCGCAGCACAGGAGCACGGCACCGCAGCACGGGAGCGCAGCACAGCATCGCAGCACAACAGCGTAGAACAGCAGCACAGCCAGAGCGCAGAGCTGGTCTTACTGGAGCCGGAGTTACCCGCTTCACCAACAAAGGACAGCGTAGATGGGTCAAATCAAGATCATTAAAGGGCCTAAATCCAACTATTAGAGTTCATGGGCCTAAGGCCTTTAGGGTTCATTCTCACAACTATAAATAGGAGCTTTAGCATTAGCATGGGGGATCGGTTCATTTAAGCAACACACTTGTAACATGTAAACACTCTCAATATAGTGAAACCAACGAAGAACTCCCGTTGATGTAGGTCTTGATGGCCGAACCACGTAAACCCATGTGTCATTTATTGCTTTTTAGTTTCTAGTTTAGGTGTTGGTGGTTGAGCGCTTCACCACTACCCTAGGATCAGTTGTCTTTTATATTTGATTTTTCCTACGATCTTTTAATTATTGTTATTTGCATTTTTGTTTAAGTTAATTAAACCTTCCTTCTTTCGTTTGCCTGAATATTACTAGAGTTTAAATTAGGATTACTTAGAGTGATTCGCTATAATAGTCCCTGTGGATACGATACCCGGTTACTGATTATTTGCTACAATTGCACCGTGTTAGTTGCGGTATTTGTTGCTAAGAAATTAGTGATCACACTCCAAGAAGCTACAACGGTAGGAAGTACACCTTAGTAGTTGTGGATGATTATTCACGATATACTTGGGTTATCTTTCTCTTCGAGAAGAAAGAGACGCTGGAGGAACTGCCAAAGCTGCTGAGAAGACTGAGCGTTGAAAAGGAAGTCAACATCATCAGCATCAGATCAGATCGTGGGACTGAGTTCCTCAATACTGTCATTCGTGAGTATTGTGATGAACAAGGAATCAGTCATCAAACTTCTGCAGCAAGGACTCCACAGCAGAACGGAGTTGCAGAAAGAAGAAACCGGTCTTTGAAGGAAGCAGCAAGGACGATACTAGCCGAATCAAAACTCCCCTTGAAGTTTTGGGCCGAAGCAGTCAACAACGCATGCTACACGCAGAATCGCTCCTTCCTCACTCAGAGACATGGAAAAACTCCATACGAGCTATGGAAGAACAGAAAGCCTTCGATTGCCTACTTTCATGCTTTCGGTTCTAAGTGTTTCATCCACATCAATGAAAAGAAGAGGTTAAACACTTTCGATAGCAAGGCTGATCCAGGAGTACTCTTCCTTGGACACTCTGGAACAGAACGTTCAAGCAAAGCCTATCGAGTGTTTAACTCTCAAACTCTTTGTGTTGAAGAAACACCTCATGTGATCTTTGATGAGTCTACAGATGATTTCAGGGAACAAGAAGCTGAAAAGTGCGTCCAGAACACTGAAAGTTCCAAAGCTGAAATCCACAACACCGAGCCCTCTACTGTCTTGGTGTGGGGACCAGGCAAAGATGAAGATACTGAGATGCTTCAGTATCAAAAGATCAGCCAAAGGTCTGAAGTTTAGACTGGAGCCAATGCAGATGGCATCAGTCAAGGGGGAATTCCAGTTGCTGAAGATCGAGTTGAACGTGAAGAAGCAGCTCCAGCTCAACTCTCCCCTGCTCCAGAAGGTGCTCAACACCTCAGAACCATTCTGACCGAAGAAGCCCCACCATCTCTAGAAGAGATCAAGAAGTATCCAAGATGGTTTGAACTCCACTCAAAGGAGAACATCATTGGAGAACCATCAGATGGCGTCAAGACTCGGAGATCAATGTGCAACCTCGTCTTCGACATCAATCAGAACTGCATCAACGAAGATAAGAATTTCAGTTGTTTCTTATCATCTACAGAGCCCAAGGATATTGAAGAAGCTCTGAAGTCTACTCATTGGGTCATTGCAATACTAGAAGAACTCAATGAATTCAACCGGAATTCAGTTTGAGAGCTTGTGGATCGACCAGACGATGCAAAGGTGATTGGCTTGAAATGGATCTTCAAGAACAAGAAAGACGAAGAAGGAAACGTTGTAAGAAACAAAGCAAGGCTTGTAGCTAAAAGATACAGTCAAGAAGAAGGAATCGACTACGACGAGACGTTCGCTCCAGTTGCCAGATTGGAAGCAGTCAGACTCTTCTTAGCCTTCGCAGCTCACAAAGGTTTCAAGGTACACCAAATGGATGTCAAGTGTACATTTCTCAATGGAGTGCTCACAGATGAAGTCTATGTAGAACAACCTCCAGGGTTTGAGGTTGCTGGACCAGAAAAGGTGTACAAGCTGAAGAAAGCGCTCTATGGATTGAAGCAAGCACCAAGAGCGTGGTATGATACTCTCTCGGAGTATCTTGTTGAACAAGGTTTCAAGAAAGGATCTGTGGACAGAACTCTGTTCACTCTCAAAGAATGAGAAGATCTCTTGCTTGTTCATATTTATGTTAATGACATAATCTTCGGATCCAAATCCGAACGCATGTGCAAGAAGTTTGCTGACATCATGACCAACAAGTTTCAAATGTCCATGATGGGAGAAATGAATTTCTTTCTCGGATTGCAAGTCAAGCAGACCAACAAAGGAATACTGATCAGTCAGTCCAAGTATGCCAAGGAACTGATAGCCAAGTTCGGTATTCAGCACATGAAGTCAGTCAAGATCCCAATGAACACAAACTGGAAAGTTGATCCAGGTTCAGAAGGAAAATCTGTATCTTCAACGAAGTACAGAGAAATCATTGGATCTTTGCTGTATTTGACTGCGAGCAGACCAGACATCGCATTTGCAGTCGGGGTATGTGCAAGATATCAATCAGATCCAAAGGAAGCTCATTTGGATGCAGCAAAGCGGATTCTAAGATATCTCAAAGGCACACCCAATTTAGGATTGTGGTATCCAGCAGACGACGACATCAAGCTCACCGGATATTCAGACTCAGACTTCGGTGGATGCAAGCTTGATCGCAAATCAACCTCCGGAACATGTCAATTCCTAGGCAACAAGCTCATCTCTTGGTTTTCAAAGAAGCAGACTTCAGTCGCCACCTCTACAACTGAAGCTGAATATGTTGCTGCCGGAAGCTGCTTCTCACAAATCCTGTGGTTAGTCCATCAATTAAAGGACTATGGGATCGACGAAAAGAAAGTTCCTATCTATTGCGACAGCTCCAGTGCTATTGCAATCTCCCAGAATCCAGTTCATCACACCAGAGTTAAGCATATTGCTATTCGACATCACTTCATCCGTGATCATGTCGAAAAGAAGAATATCTCTGTGAAATGGATTCCCACTGCTATTCAGAGAGCGGACCTGCTGACCAAGGCTCTTCCAGAAGAGAGGTTCAATGATCTATGTGGAAAGATCGGCCTCATCAACCCTGAAGAGTGATGCTGTGTTTGAAAACTTTCTCAAACAGTCTGATCACTAAATTATTAGCAACAAATTACCGCAACTAACACGGTGCAATTGTAGCACAAATAACAAGTAACCGAGTATCGTATCCACAGGGACTATTATAATGAATCACTCTAAGTAATCCTAATTAAACTCTAGTAATATTCAGGCAAACGAAAGAAGGAAAGTTTAATTAACTTAAACTAAAACACTAATAACAATAATTAAAATCGCGTAGGAAAAATCAAGTATTAAAAGACAACTGATCCTAGGGTAGTAAATTCATCAATTAAATCTACGCAATAAATCTATTAATCCTATGTACCAATTTAATCCAGTTATGATGAGAGATCACTTAATTAATCAATTACTCTCGCTAGAGCAGCAACGATCGTAGATTAGTAAATTCTCTATCTCCGTTAGGTCTCAAGAAAATCTACTAACTCCCAATAGTTCCTAAGAATAGCTCCCTATGATCCACCTATCTCCGCTAGGTCTCAAGGTTAAAAATCATATCATACATTCCTGAATCCGCTAAACAGTTATCTCCGCTAGGTCTCAAACCGAATAGCTAAACATGCAAACTATTGATCAGATAATTTACAAGAAATTAAGCACCAGGAATTATGAATCATAATCTGGAAGGCACAAAGGTATTAACAAATAAAACACATAAATTCAATCAACTATTTACAAACCCTAGAATCAGCTAAAGGAAACTAGCTAGACATAGTAAAATAAAACACAAACATAATTAAAGAGAATGCAATTGTAAAAACTGAATTATATAAAAACCGAATAAAAACGATTGTAGCGACTTGAATCTTCAATCTTGATCCAAGCCTTGAAAACTAGAAAGCTAAAATATTCTAAAGCTAAAACTATAAAACTGAAAATATAAGTCTGGGTGTCGGGGCTCTCTCGAATAGGTCAAAAGAGGACCTATTTATAAGCTTCAGCTTTCCTTCGGATCACCATGGAAGTTGCCATGCAAAGTAGAATTCTAATGGTAATAGAATCGTGTGAATTAAGGCAACTCTCCAGCTGGATGCGCGCTTCTGGAAAACACTCCTACTCTCGCCAACTTCGCAGCTCTCGCCAAAGGAATGGATGATTTCCCTGACCTCGCCAGAGAAATGGTTTGCCAGCGGAATGATGATCTCTCTGGCATTCGCCAGAGGAACGGGTGATATCTCAGGTACTTCGTCAGCGGAATGGGTCGCCAGCGGAATGTCTTCCGCTCTGGCCTTCCTCCGCTCTGGCCTTCCTCCGCTCTGGCAGCGGGGAAGTGAATCCTCTGGCAGCGAGGACTCCTCTGGTGATGACTTCGCTGGCATGACTTCTCTGCTCTGGCGAAGTGATTTCTCTGGCGTGACTTCTCTGCTCTGGCGAAGTGATTTCTCTGGCGTGACTTCTCTGCTCTGGAGATGTCGGCTCCTCTGGTATTCGCGGATTTCTCTGGACTAGCTTTTGATTCCTCTGGCTTTCGATTCCTCTGGCGCGTCGATTCCTCTGACGCCAGAGGAATGGTGATTTCTCTTCTCTGAAGACCAGAACACCTAGAAAACGCCAAATTCATCCAAAGTTCTCCAAAATTGCATCCTTTCATCTTGAAAGCCTAAATCTCCTGCAAAGCATATAATACACCATATAACGCACCAAATTCCAGAAGATTAACTTAAAACACGCACAAATAAACCCATAAAAATAGTGTAAATTAAGCATAAATCAACTCCCCCACACTTAGCCTTTTGCTTGTCCTCAAGCAAAATCTATATGAATCCTAGGAAGAAATTGATTTCAACAATGTAAATTTCCATCCACTCATTCACAAAGTCAATTTAAAACTTTACAATCAACACACATTTCTCAATCATGCAAGTAACTCAAAGTTTAAGAAGCAACAAAAGAGTAATGCGAGTAATTCGATCAGACCCAATTCTCCGCTAGAAGTGAATTCCCTAATGTGATCGCCTTTATAATCAATATCACCATTTTTTCACACTTTGTGTGCTTGAGATTTCTCGACAGTTGAGCCATAATTCATGAAATAAAACCATTTGGATGTAATCCAAAGTCTTTTCACGTGGTTTCCCATGCTCATAGTTAGACTAGAGGAGCAGAGACTCAGAGCTATCACATTTCAGAACAGGCCAGATGTTTCAGAGCTGGCAATTTTTAGAGTTGGCAATTCGTCCAACATTTTCACAGATAAGATACGATCGTAGGCAATCACAATGACAACACTCCTTCTAGCATCTACCGGACAAATCACGTTTTACTAACTTACAAAAGTGTTGCAACAAAACTCATCGTTCTTTGCACAATCAAGAAACATATATTAAAAGTAAAATAAGAATATCCTCCATTCATTCACAAACCCGAAATTCACATCGAACACCATCCTCTCTTCCACAAATTCATAAAAATTAGCAAGATTCGAGACCAAAAACTAAGCATAGAAAAATCAATTTCGCCCAATTTTGAAAAATATAAGTTCCAAAACACCCCCCCACACTTAAAGCATGCCATGTCCTCAGGGCATAAAAGAAATAAGAAGAGTGTAGAAAACATCCCTGATTTTCGGCATTTGAAAAACTGAATCATCGTGAGAGGTGGCGAAAAGGTGGGTTTGCGGCCTCTGCAGAGGGGAGAGTGGCGGCACTGAACAGGGCAGCGAAGTGAGCGGCTGCACTGGAAACACGAAGACTTCCAGAAAACTGGCAGAGAAAACCTGCCCCCAAACTAAACAAAGAAACAAAGAGAAACAAAACAAAACGAAACAGAAAGAAAGGAAAACAATTGGGTTACCTCCCAACAAGTGCTTAATTTAACGTCTAGAGATCGACGATACCTCAAACTCATGGGTCATTGAATTTGACAACTTCAAGACCACGATCCACGCTTGACTTGAAGTATGGTTTGAGACGATGACCGTTGTCAGTGAAGATAGTGCCATCAGCAGCAAACAACTCATACGTCCCATTCCAATTGCTCTTATGCACCACATATGACCCTGTCCATCTTGATTGCAGCTTACCAGGAAACAAACGTAATTTTGAATTGTATAAAAGTACCTCATCTCCTGGCTTGATTTCCTTGGTGCAGATGCTCAAATCATGGAATTTCTTGGCCCTCTCTTTGTAGATGCGGGAACTCTCATAGGCCTCATTCCTCCATTCATCTAACTCCGTCAATAGATCTCGCCTTGTGTGACCGGCCTCCTTAAACTCCAAATTGATTCTCCTCGTCGCCCAATATGCCTTATGCTCAATCTCAACAGGTAAATGACATGACTTGCCAAAGACAAGTTGATAGGGAGACATACCAATTGGAGTTTTGTAAGCAGTGCGATACGCCCAAAGAGCATCATCTAGGTGCTTCGCCCAATCCTTCTTATTGGCGACACTCTTCTCCAAAATCTGCTTGATCTCTCGATTCGCTAACTCTGCCTGCCCATTAGCTTGAGGATGATATGGAGTCGTCACCTTGTGCTTTACTCCATACTTTGCCAACACGCTTGCTAGTAACTTGTTGTTGAAGTGCGACCCCTCATCACTAAGCAACGCTCTCGGTGCTCCGAACCGAGTCAAAATATTCTTTTGCAAGAATTTAATGACTACCTTGGAATCATTGGTGGAAGTTGGGATCGCCTCCACCCATCGAGACACATACTCTACAGCAAGCAATATGTAGAAAAAACCGCAAGAAGCAGGGAAAGGACCCATGAAGTCAATTCCCCACACATCAAACAGCTCCACCTCAACAATGATGTTCTGTGGCATCTCATCCCTCTTTGTAATGTTGCCCATGCGCTGGCATCGATCGCAAGACTTCACAAAGGCATGGCAGTCTGCGAAAATTGAAGGCCAATAAAAACCGCTATGATTTATCTTCATGGCAGTGCGGTTGGCAGCAAAGTGGCCTCCACTAGGCGAGCTATGGCACTCCTCAATGATCTTCGGCCATTCATGCTCCCTAACACATCGTCGAATAAAGCCATCGGCGCACCTCCGGTATAGGTAAGGATCCCCCAATAATAAAACTTGACATCATGTAGGAACTTCTTCTTTTGATAGTGTGATAACCCCTCGGGAAGAGCTCCAATAACCAAGTAATTGCTATACTTTGCATACCAAGGATCCTTAAATAACAGAACCCATATCTGCTCATCGGGGAAAAACTCATTGATGGCCTTCTTCGGATCATCTCCTTCGATCGGATTCTCCAATCTAGACAAGTGATCGGCTACCACATTCTCACACCCCTTTCGATCACGAATCTCCATATCAAATTCTTGAAGCAACAAGATCCATCGAATCAAGCGGGGCTTGGAGTCCTTCTTTGTGAACAAGTAGCGGATGGCGGCATGATCAGTGTAGACAATTGAATGAGTTCCAATCAAATAAGAACGGAACTTATCAAAAGCATACACCACAGCTAGCAGCTCCTTCTCCGTGGTGGTGTAATTCCTCTGAGCAGAATCCAAAGTTTTACTAGTATAGTAAATTACCTTGAATAAATTATCTCTCTTTTGTCCCAACACAGCTCCCACAGCCCAATCGCTAGCATCGCACATCAATTCAAACGGAGCACTCCAATCCGGCGTGATCAACACTGGTGTAGAAATCAGCGCGGCTTTCAACTTCTCAAATGAGACGCGGCATTCCTCGGTGAAGACAAACTTCACATCCTTCTCTAGTAAAGCACAAAGTGGCTTGGACAGCTTGGAGAAGTCTTTGATGAAGCGTCTATAAAATCTTGCATGCCCAAGAAAACTCCGCACTGATTTCACAGAAGTAGGCGGCGGCAACTTTTCAATGGCCACAATCTTAGCACGATCCACCTCCAATCCTTGGGCAGAGACCCTATGCCCCAATACAATGCCCTCACGAACCATGAAGTGACACTTTTCCCAATTGAGCACGCGTGCTGTCTCTTCACATCGCTGCAACACTTGAGCTAGATTGTCCAAGCAATTATCAAAAGAAGATCCAAAGACAGAGAAATCATCCATGAATACCTCCATGATATTTTCAATCAACCCATGGAAAATCGCCATCATGCAGCGCTGGAAAGTGGCAGGAGCATTGCAAAGACCAAAAGAAATTCTCCTAAAAGCAAAGATGCCATAGGGACAAGTGAACGCGGTCTTATGCTGATCCTCCGGGGCTATCATGATTTGATTGTAGCCCGAGTACCCATCCAAGAAACAATAGTACTTATACCCTGCCAAACGGTCAAGCATCTGATCAATAAACGGCAAAGGGAAGCAATCCTTTCGTGTGGCTGCATTCAATGCTCGGTAATCAATGCACACGCGCCATCCTGTGACCAGCCTTGTAGCTATGAGCTCATCTTTTTCATCTTTAACTACTGTCATGCCTCCCTTCTTGGAGACAACTTGAGTGGGACTCACCCACTCACTATCAGAAATGGCATAGCTAATGCCGGCATCCAACCACTTCAGCACCTCCTTTCTCACCACTTCTTGCATAGCTGGATTCAAACGTCTCTGCGGCTGCACCTTAGGTTTGTATTCCTGCTCCAATAGAATACGATGCATGCAAATAAAAGGACTAATTCCTTTGATGTCAGAAATAGACCATCCTATAGCAGACTTGTATTTCCTCAAAACTCGCATCAACTTTTCCAACTCCAACGGAGATAGATAGGCAGACACAATAACAGGAAAAGTTTCATTTTCACCCAAAAATTGGTACTTCAAGTGCTCTGGAAGTTGTTTCAGCTCAATTTTGGGTGCGGCCGCTGGCCCGGCTGATCCCTCTGGCCTTCTTGATTCCTCTGACTTGGCTGATTCCTCTGGCCCTCTTGATTCCTCTGACTTGGCTGATTCCTCTGGCCCGGCGGATTCCTCTGGCCCGGCTGATCTTTCTGGCGCAGAGAATTCTTGTTCCACCAACTTCCTTCCCCCATCCACAGGTTTG
Source organism: Salvia miltiorrhiza (assembly GCF_028751815.1). Taxonomy (NCBI): domain Eukaryota; kingdom Viridiplantae; phylum Streptophyta; class Magnoliopsida; order Lamiales; family Lamiaceae; genus Salvia; species Salvia miltiorrhiza. Next base: position 14,030,170 of record NC_080390.1, on the reverse strand, counting down.
CGAATATCCATGTAAGGCACAGGATCGATGGGATGTCTCTTTACGGCCTACAGCTCTGCAATATAATCTAAGATCTCATCACACGCCTCGTCTAGATTGGAATAAGGGTATAATGACTGTGTGATGTATTCCTCCAAAGGATCCTTCACGGCTGCAGGGAAATCTACTACAGACTCAATTGAGTTGCAATCCTCGATTTGTGGTTCAGCTGGCTTCTTCATTGCATCATAGATGGATAACGTCATTTTTTCATCGTTGACGCGGAAAGTAAGATCTCCCTCTTGAACGTCTATCAACGCACGTCCCGTAGCTAGAAACGGACGTCCTAAGATCAATGGAGTATTCTTGTCCTCCGGCATGTCCAAGACTACAAAATCTGCAGGGAAAATAAACTGCTCTACCTGCACTAGAACATCCTCCACCACTCCCTTGGGATATGTGATGGAACGATCTGCCATTTGCAATGCAATTGAGGTAGGTTTGATATCTCCAATCTCCAACCGGTTGGAAATAGAGAGAGGCATCAAATTGATGCTTGCCCCTAAGTCACAAAGCACGCGGGAGAAGTTCTGCCCTCCAATCACACAGGCGATAGTAAAGCTACCAGGATCCTTTTGCTTCAATGGTAGCTTCCTTTGTAGCACTGCACTGCATTCCTCGGAAAGATTTATCGTCTCGTATTTCCCCAACTTCCTTTTGTTGGAGACTGCATCCTTGAGGAACTTGGCGTAGCCTGGCATATCTCTCAAAGCATCAAGTAAAGGAATGTGGATGTGAAGCTTTGAAAACATCTCCATAAACTTGGCTAACTTCTGATCCATCTTTGGCTTTGCCAGACTATTCGGGAAGGGTGCTACAGGCTTGTACTCTGGCCTAGGAAACGTAGGAGTAGGAATAGGCTTCTTAGCAGCAGAGGTATTCGATGATTCTTTAGAAGTAGACGGTGAATCGCGCACAATTGTCTCCAAGTCATCCTCCTCAACTATCTCGATACCTTTTTCCTCGCCATTCCGCTGCTCCGTCTGATCTCGCTGCGCTGGCTGATCCCGCTGTTCTACAGAGGAATGGTGATTCCTCTGATCTGCAGAAGAATGGAGATTCCTCTGGTCTGCATGATTTTGATATTGAGTTCCGCTCCTTAGATGAATTGCATTACACTGATTTTTGGGATTAATTTCAGTGTTGCTAGGAAAGTGGCCCGACTTGTGCTGTGCAGCTGCTTGGTTAGCCATTTGACCAACTTGATTCTCTAAAATCTGCACTTGCTTGGATAGTGCTGACACATTTTGCTCCATGCCGAACATTTTGGTTCCCAAGTTTGCCGAGTTTGCCTCCATTCCGGTGACCTTCACCAATACTTGCTTCATCATTTCCTCCATTGATTCTTTCTTTGGCTCATTGATGATTCCCCCACTGGAAACAGAAAATCCAGGTGGAGGCTGCAAAGCATTGTTGGGATTTGAATAGGAAAAATTTGGATGATTCCTATTATTTGGATGGTACGGTGGATTTCCGCCCTGATGTCCCTGATAGTTTGGCCTATGGAATTGGTACTGCCGCTGGACAAAATTAGTATCTTCAAACTGTGCTACATCGGATGAAATCGGCTGCTGAGGGATTTTGGCTAGCAGTGCTTTTCTCTCCAAGTCATACTGCTTTTGAAGAGCTTCGTATTTCTCCTTAAAATCATCTCTCTCCTCGTTTACAGCTGCAATTCTTCTCGTAGAATTTCTGTCATTCGGCCATTGATAACTGTTGGAGGCCATCTCTTCTATCACACGATAAGCCTCCTTTGTATTTCTATGGAGAAGACATCCACCTGCAGTAGCATCCACCATACTTTTTGTCAGACCAGTCAAACCATTATAAAAGTGAATGATTTGCTGATCCTCCGTAAAACCATGTTGTGGACAGTTCCTGAGCAGCTCACGAAATCTTTCCCAGGCATCATGAATGGTCTCATCTCCTAGCTGGGAAAAGTGAGAAATTTCCGCAATGATTTTCTGAGCTTTAGAAGCAGGAAAGTATTTTGCCAGGAAAGCTCTACACAAATCCTCCCATCCAGTAATAGCACCTCTGTCCAAACTCTTGAACCACTCCTTCGCTCTGTCCCTGAGAGAGAATCCAAACATCTTCATTCTGATGGCATCAGGTGGCACTCCATTCTGCTTAATAGTGTCGCAGATATCTAGAAACTGAGTGATGTGAGCATGCGGATTTTTAGAAGCCGCTCCAGTAAACTGTTCAGCTTGCACCATGTTTATCAATCCCGGCTTCAGCTCGAACGTGTTAGCCTGCACAGTTGGTCCCCATCTGCCTCCTTGAAATTGATCAACCCGAGGCTGATACATGTGATTCAGTGGTGGCTCTGGTGGAGGAGTCCGGTTGCGCTCTCTCTCTTCGTCTAGCTGCCTCTGAAGGTGTGTCACGGCTCGCACAAGAGTTTCAAGGTCCATGTTATTCTGTTGCTCTGCCATTACTTGCTTCTTTTTGTCTCGATTGTCTCTTTTGTACTGCTTTTCGATTTCCAAGTTCAAAGGTACTAGATGTTCCTTTCCTTTGGATCTCGTGATCATACACGCCTGAGACGACAAACAAAAACAGAAATTTAAAAACTAAAAATAAAATAAAATAAAAACTTATAACGCCTGAACTAATGCTTAAGTCTAATCAGAAATATTAAAGTAAATTCTAAATAGTCCCCGGCAACGGCGCCAACAAGTTGATCACTAAATTATTAGCAACAAATTACCGCAACTAACATGGTGCAATTGTAGCACAAATAACAAGTAACCGAGTATCGTATCCACAGGGACTATTATAACGAATCACTCTAAGTAATCCTAATTAAACTCTAGTAATATTCAGGCAAACGAAAGAAGGAAAGTTTAATTAACTTAAACTAAAACACTAATAACAATAATTAAAATCGCGTAGGAAAAATCAAGTATTAAAAGACAACTGATCTTAGGGTAGTAAATTCATCAATTAAATCTACGCAATAAATCTATTAATCCTATGTACCAATTTAATCCAGTTATGATGAGAGATCACTTAATTAATCAATTACTCTCGCTAGAGCAGCAACGATCGTAGATTAGTAAATTCTCTATCTCCGTTAGGTCTCAAGAAAATCTACTAACTCCCAATAGTTCCTAAGAATAGCTCCCTATGATCCACCTATCTCCGCTAGGTCTCAAGGTTAAAAATCATATCATACATTCCTGAATCCGCTAAACAGTTATCTCCGTTAGGTCTCAAACCGAATAGCTAAACATGCAAACTATTGATCGGATAATTTACAAGAAATTAAGCACCAGGAATTATGAATCATAATCTGGAAGGCACAAAGGTATTAACAAATAATACACATAAATTCAATCAACTATTTACAAACCCTAGAATCAGCTAAAGGAAACTAGCTAGACATAGTAAAATAAAACATAAACATAATTAAAGAGAATGCAATTGTAAAAACTGAATTATATAAAAACCGAATAAAAACGATTGTAGCGACTTGAATCTTCAATCTTGATCCAAGCCTTGAAAACTAGAAAGCTAAAATATTCTAAAGCTAAAACTATAAAACTGAAAATATAAGTCTGGGTGTCGGGGCTCTCTCGAATAGGTCAAAAGAGGACCTATTTATAAGCTTCAGCTTTCCTTCGGATCACCATGGAAGTTGCCATGCAAAGTAGAATTCTAATGGTAATAGAATCGTGTGAATTAAGGCAACTCTCCAGCTGGATGCGCGCTTCTGGAAAACACTCCTACTCTCGCCAACTTCGCAGCTCTCGCCAAAGGAATGGATGATTTCCCTGACCTCGCCAGAGAAATGGTTTGCCAGCGGAATGATGATCTCTCTGGCATTCGCCAGAGGAACGGGTGATATCTCAGGTACTTCGTCAGCGGAATGGGTCGCCAGCGGAATGTCTTCCGCTCTGGCCTTCCTCCGCTCTGGCAGCGGGGAAGTGAATCCTCTGGCAGCGAGGACTCCTCTGGTGATGACTTCGCTGGCATGACTTCTCTGCTCTGGCGAAGTGATTTCTCTGGCGTGACTTCTCTGCTCTGGCGAAGTGATTTCTCTGGCGTGACTTCTCTGCTCTGGAGATGTCGGCTCCTCTGGTATTCGCGGATTTCTCTGGACTAGCTTTTGATTCCTCTGGCTTTCGATTCCTCTGGCGCGTCGATTCCTCTGACGCCAGAGGAATGGTGATTTCTCTTCTCTGAAGACCAGAACACCTAGAAAACGCCAAATTCATCCAAAGTTCTCCAAAATTGCATCCTTTCATCTTGAAAGCCTAAATCTCCTGCAAAGCATATAATACACCATATAACGCACCAAATTCCAGAAGATTAACTTAAAACACGCACAAATAAACCCATAAAAATAGTGTAAATTAAGCATAAATCAACTCCCCCACACTTAGCCTTTTGCTTGTCCTCAAGCAAAATCTATATGAATCCTAGGAAGAAATTGATTTCAACAATGTAAATTTCCATCCACTCATTCACAAAGTCAATTTAAAACTTTACAATCAACACACATTTCTCAATCATGCAAGTAACTCAAAGTTTAAGAAGCAACAAAAGAGTAATGCGAGTAATTCGATCAGACCCAATTCTCCGCTAGAAGTGAATTCCCTAATGTGATCGCCTTTATAATCAATATCACCATTTTTTCACACTTTGTGTGCTTGAGATTTCTCGACAGTTGAGCCATAATTCATGAAATAAAACCATTTGGATGTAATCCAAAGTCTTTTCACGTGGTTTCCCATGCTCATAGTTAGACTAGAGGAGCAGAGACTCAGAGCTATCACATTTCAGAACAGGCCAGATGTTTCAGAGCTGGCAATTTTTAGAGTTGGCAATTCGTCCAACATTTTCACAGATAAGATACGATCGTAGGCAATCACAATGACAACACTCCTTCTAGCATCTACCGGACAAATCACGTTTTACTAACTTACAAAAGTGTTGCAACAAAACTCATCGTTCTTTGCACAATCAAGAAACATATATTAAAAGTAAAATAAGAATATCCTCCATTCATTCACAAACCCGAAATTCACATCGAACACCATCCTCTCTTCCACAAATTCATAAAAATTAGCAAGATTCGAGACCAAAAACTAAGCATAGAAAAATCAATTTCGCCCAATTTTGAAAAATATAAGTTCCAAAACACCCCCCCACACTTAAAGCATGCCATGTCCTCAGGGCATAAAAGAAATAAGAAGAGTGTAGAAAACATCCCTGATTTTCGGCATTTGAAAAACTGAATCATCGTGAGAGGTGGCGAAAAGGTGGGTTTGCGGCCTCTGCAGAGGGGAGAGTGGCGGCACTGAACAGGGCAGCGAAGTGAGCGGCTGCACTGGAAACACGAAGACTTCCAGAAAACTGGCAGAGAAAACCTGCCCCCAAACTAAACAAAGAAACAAAGAGAAACAAAACAAAACGAAACAGAAAGAAAGGAAAACAATTGGGTTACCTCCCAACAAGTGCTTAATTTAACGTCTAGAGATCGACGATACCTCAAACTCATGGGTCATTGAATTTGACAACTTCAAGACCACGATCCACGCTTGACTTGAAGTATGGTTTGAGACGATGACCGTTGTCAGTGAAGATAGTGCCATCAGCAGCAAACAACTCATACGTCCCATTCCAATTGCTCTTATGCACCACATATGACCCTGTCCATCTTGATTGCAGCTTACCAGGAAACAAACGTAATTTTGAATTGTATAAAAGTACCTCATCTCCTGGCTTGATTTCCTTGGTGCAGATGCTCAAATCATGGAATTTCTTGGCCCTCTCTTTGTAGATGCGGGAACTCTCATAGGCCTCATTCCTCCATTCATCTAACTCCGTCAATAGATCTCGCCTTGTGTGACCGGCCTCCTTAAACTCCAAATTGATTCTCCTCGTCGCCCAATATGCCTTATGCTCAATCTGAACAGGTAAATGACATGACTTGCCAAAGACAAGTTGATAGGGAGACATACCAATTGGAGTTTTGTAAGCAGTGCGATACGCCCAAAGAGCATCATCTAGGTGCTTCGCCCAATCCTTCTTATTGGCGACACTCTTCTCCAAAATCTGCTTGATCTCTCGATTCGCTAACTCTGCCTGCCCATTAGCTTGAGGATGATATGGAGTCGTCACCTTGTGCTTTACTCCATACTTTGCCAACACGCTTGCTAGTAACTTGTTGTTGAAGTGCGACCCCCCATCACTAAGCAACGCTCTCGGTGCTCCGAACCGAGTCAAAATATTCTTTTGCAAGAATTTAATGACTACCTTGGAATCATTGGTGGAAGTTGGGATCGCCTCCACCCATCGAGACACATACTCTACAGCAAGCAATATGTAGGAAAAACCGCAAGAAGCAGGGAAAGGACCCATGAAGTCAATTCCCCACACATCAAACAGCTCCACCTCAACAATGATGTTCTGTGGCATCTCATCCCTCTTTGTAATGTTGCCCATGCGCTGGCATCGATCGCAAGACTTCACAAAGGCATGGCAGTCTGCGAAAATTGAAGGCCAATAAAAACCGCTATGATTTATCTTCATGGCAGTGCGGTTGGCAGCAAAGTGGCCTCCACTAGGCGAGCTATGGCACTCCTCAATGATCTTCGGCCATTCATGCTCCCTAACACATCGTCGAATAAAGCCATCGGCGCACCTCCGGTATAGGTAAGGATCCTCCCAATAATAAAACTTGACATCATGTAGGAACTTCTTCTTTTGATAGTGTGATAACCCCTCGGGAAGAGCTCCAATAACCAAGTAATTGCTATACTTTGCATACCAAGGATCCTTAAATAACAGAACCCATATCTGCTCATCGGGGAAAAACTCATTGATGGCCTTCTTCGGATCATCTCCTTCGATCGGATTCTCCAATCTAGACAAGTGATCGGCTACCACATTCTCACACCCCTTTCGATCACGAATCTCCATATCAAATTCTTGAAGCAACAAGATCCATCGAATCAAGCGGGGCTTGGAGTCCTTCTTTGTGAACAAGTAGCGGATGGCGGCATGATCAGTGTAGACAATTGAATGAGTTCCAATCAAATAAGAACGGAACTTATCAAAAGCATACACCACAGCTAGCAGCTCCTTCTCCGTGGTGGTGTAATTCCTCTGAGCAGAATCCAAAGTTTTACTAGTATAGTAAATTACCTTGAATAACTTATCTCTCTTTTGTCCCAACACAGCTCCCACAGCCCAATCGCTAGCATCGCACATCAATTCAAACGGAGCACTCCAATCCGGCGTGATCAACACTGGTGTAGAAATCAGCGCGGCTTTCAACTTCTTAAATGAGACGCGGCATTCCTCGGTGAAGACAAACTTCACATCCTTCTCTAGTAAAGCACAAAGTGGCTTGGACAGCTTGGAGAAGTCTTTGATGAAGCGTCTATAAAATCTTGCATGCCCAAGAAAACTCCGCACTGATTTCACAGAAGTAGGCGGCGGCAACTTTTCAATGGCCACAATCTTAGCACGATCCACCTCCAATCCTTGGGCAGAGACCCTATGCCCCAATACAATGCCCTCACGAACCATGAAGTGACACTTTTCCCAATTGAGCACGAGTGCTGTCTCTTCACATCGCTGCAACACTTGAGCTAGATTGTCCAAGCAATTATCAAAAGAAGATCCAAAGACAGAGAAATCATCCATGAATACCTCCATCATATTTTCAATCAACCCATGGAAAATCGCCATCATGCAGCGCTGGAAAGTGGCAGGAGCATTGCAAAGACCAAAAGAAATTCTCCTAAAAGCAAAGATGCCATAGGGACAAGTGAACGCGGTCTTATGCTGATCCTCCGGGGCTATCATGATTTGATTGTAGCCCGAGTACCCATCCAAGAAACAATAGTACTTATACCCTGCCAAACGGTCAAGCATCTGATCAATAAACGGCAAAGGGAAGCAATCCTTTCGTGTGGCTGCATTCAATGCTCGGTAATCAATGCACACGCGCCATCCTGTGACCAGCCTTGTAGCTATGAGCTCATCTTTTTCATCTTTAACTACTGTCATGCCTCCCTTCTTGGAGACAACTTGAGTGGGACTCACCCACTCACTATCAGAAATGGCATAGCTAATGCCGGCATCCAACCACTTCAGCACCTCCTTTCTCACCACTTCTTGCATAGCTGGATTCAAACGTCTCTGCGGCTGCACCTTAGGTTTGTATTCCTGCTCCAATAGAATACGATGCATGCAAATAGAAGGACTAATTCCTTTGATGTCAGAAATAGACCATCCTATAGCAGACTTGTATTTCCTCAAAACTCGCATCAACTTTTCCAACTCCAACGGAGATAGATAGGCAGACACAATAACAGGAAAAGTTTCATTTTCACCCAAAAATTGGTACTTCAAGTGCTCTGGAAGTTGTTTCAGCTCAATTTTGGGTGCGGCCGCTGGCCCGGCTGATCCCTCTGGCCTTCTTGATTCCTCTGACTTGGCTGATTCCTCTGGCCCTCTTGATTCCTCTGACTTGGCTGATTCCTCTGGCCCGGCGGATTCCTCTGGCCCGGCTGATCTTTCTGGCGCAGAGAATTCTTGTTCCACCAACTTCCTTCCCCCATCCACAGGTTTGCGAATATCCATGTAAGGCACAGGATCGATGGGATGTCTCTCTACGGCCTCCAGCTCTGCAATATAATCTAAGATCTCATCACACGCCTCGTCTAGATTGGAATAAGGGTATAATGACTGTGTGATGTATTCCTCCAAAGGATCCTTCACGGCTGCAGGGAAATCTACTACAGACTCAATTGAGTTGCAATCCTCGATTTGTGGTTCAGCTGGCTTCTTCATTGCATCATAGATGGATAACGTCATTTTTTCATCGTTGACGCGGAAAGTAAGATCTCCCTCTTGAACGTCTATCAACGCACGTCCCGTAGCTAGAAACGGACGTCCTAAGATCAATGGAGTATTCTTGTCCTCCGGCATGTCCAAGACTACAAAATCTGCAGGGAAAATAAACTGCTCTACCTGCACTAGAACATCCTCCACCACTCCCTTGGGATATGTGATGGAACGATCTGCCATTTGCAATGCAATTGAGGTAGGTTTGATATCTCCAATCTCCAACCGGTTGAAAATAGAGAGAGGCATCAAATTGATGCTTGCCCCTAAGTCACAAAGCACGCGGGAGAAGTTCTGCCCTCCAATCACACAGGCGATAGTAAAGCTACCAGGATCCTTTTGCTTCAATGGTAGCTTCCTTTGTAGCACTGCACTGCATTCCTCGGAAAGATTTATCGTCTCGTATTTCCCCAACTTCCTTTTGTTGGAGACTGCATCCTTGAGGAACTTGGCGTAGCCTGGCATATCTCTCAAAGCATCAAGTAAAGGAATGTTGATGTGAAGCTTTGAAAACATCTCCATAAACTTGGCTAACTTCTGATCCATCTTTGGCTTTGCCAGACTATTCGGGAAGGGTGCTACAGGCTTGTACTCTGGCCTAGGAAACGTAGGAGTAGGAATAGGCTTCTTAGCAGCAGAGGTATTCGATGATTCTTTAGAAGTAGACGGTGAATCGCGCACAATTGTCTCCAAGTCATCCTCCTCAACTATCTCGATACCTTTTTCCTCGCCATTCCGCTGCTCCGTCTGATCTCGCTGCGCTGGCTGATCCAGCTGTTCTACAGAGGAATGGTGATTCCTCTGATCTGCAGAAGAATGGAGATTCCTCTGGTCTGCATGATTTTGATATTGAGTTCCGCTCCTTAGATGAATTGCATTACACTGATTTTTGGGATTAATTTCAGTGTTGCTAGGAAAGTGGCCCGGCTTGTGCTGTGCAGCTGCTTGGTTAGCCATTTGACCAACTTGATTCTCTAAAATCTGCACTTGCTTGGATAGTGCTGACACATTTTGCTCCATGCTGAACATTTTGGTTCCCAAGTTTGCCGAGTTTGCCTCCATTCCGGTGACCTTCACCAATACTTGCTTCATCATTTCCTCCATTGATTCTTTCTTTGGCTCATTGATGATTCCCCCACTGGAAACAGAAAATCCAGGTGGAGGCTGCAAAGCATTGTTGGGATTTGAATAGGAAAAATTTGGATGATTCCTATTATTTGGATGGTACGGTGGATTTCCGCCCTGATGTCCCTGATAGTTTGGCCTATGGAATTGGTACTGCCGCTGGACAAAATTAGTATCTTCAAACTGTGCTACATCGGATGAAATCGGCTGCTGAGGGATTTTGGCTAGCAGTGCTTTTCTCTCCAAGTCATACTGCTTTTGAAGAGCTTCGTATTTCTCCTTAAAATCATCTCTCTCCTCGTTTACAGCTGCAATTCTTCTCGTAGAATTTCTGTCATTCGGCCATTGATAACTGTTGGAGGCCATCTCTTCTATCACACGATAAGCCTCCTTTGTATTTCTATGGAGAAGACATCCACCTGCAGTAGCATCCACCATACTTTTTGTCAGACCAGTCAAACCATTATAAAAGTGAATGATTTGCTGATCCTCCGTAAAACCATGTTGTGGACAGTTCCTGAGCAGCTCACGAAATCTTTCCCAGGCATCATGAATGGTCTCATCTCCTAGCTGGGAAAAGTGAGAAATCTCCGCAATGATTTTCTGAGCTTTAGAAGCAGGAAAGTATTTTGCCAGGAAAGCTCTACACAAATCCTCCCATCCAGTAATAGCACCTCTGTCCAAACTCTTGAACCACTCCTTCGCTCTGTCCTTGAGAGAGAATCCAAACATCTTCATTCTGATGGCATCAGGTGGCACTCCATTCTGCTTAATAGTGTCGCAGATATCTAGAAACTGAGTGATGTGAGCATGCGGATTTTCAGAAGCCGCTCCACTAAACTGTTCAGCTTGCACCATGTTTATCAATCCCGGCTTCAGCTCGAACGTGTTAGCCTGCACAGTTGGTCCCCATCTGCCTCCTTGAAATTGATCAACCCGAGGCTGATACATGTGATTCAGTGGTGGCTCTGGTGGAGGAGTCCGGTTGCGCTCTCTCTCTTCGTCTAGCTGCCTCTGAAGGTGTGTCACGGCTCGCACAAGAGTTTCAAGGTCCATGTTATTCTGTTGCTCTGCCATTACTTGCTTCTTTTTGTCTCGGTTGTCTCTTTTGTACTGCTTTTCGATTTCCAAGTTCAAAGGTACTAGATGTTCCTTTCCTTTGGATCTCGTGATCATACACGCCTGAGACGACAAACAAAAACAGAAATTTAAAAACTAAAAATAAAATAAAATAAAAACTTATAACGCCTGAACTAATGCTTAAGTCTAATCAGAAATATTAAAGTAAATTCTAAATAGTCCCCGGCAACGGCGCCAACAAGTTGATCACTAAATTATTAGCAACAAATTACCGCAACTAACACGGTGCAATTGTAGCACAAATAACAAGTAACCGAGTATCGTATCCACAGGGACTATTATAACGAATCACTCTAAGTAATCCTAATTAAACTCTAGTAATATTCAGGCAAACGAAAGAAGGAAAGTTTAATTAACTTAAACTAAAACACTAATAACAATAATTAAAATCGCGTAGGAAAAATCAAGTATTAAAAGACAACTGATCCTAGGGTAGTAAATTCATCAATTAAATCTACGCAATAAATCTATTAATCCTATGTACCAATTTAATCCAGTTATGATGAGAGATCACTTAATTAATCAATTACTCTCGCTAGAGCAGCAACGATCGTAGATTAGTAAATTCTCTATCTCCGTTAGGTCTCAAGAAAATCTACTAACTCCCAATAGTTCCTAAGAATAGCTCCCTATGATCCACCTATCTCCGCTAGGTCTCAAGGTTAAAAATCATATCATACATTCCTGAATCCGCTAAACAGTTATCTCCGCTAGGTCTCAAACCGAATAGCTAAACATGCAAACTATTGATCAGATAATTTACAAGAAATTAAGCACCAGGAATTATGAATCATAATCTGGAAGGCACAAAGGTATTAACAAATAAAACACATAAATTCAATCAACTATTTACAAACCCTAGAATCAGCTAAAGGAAACTAGCTAGACATAGTAAAATAAAACACAAACATAATTAAAGAGAATGCAATTGTAAAAACTGAATTATATAAAAACCGAATAAAAACGATTGTAGCGACTTGAATCTTCAATCTTGATCCAAGCCTTGAAAACTAGAAAGCTAAAATATTCTAAAGCTAAAACTATAAAACTGAAAATATAAGTCTGGGTGTCGGGGCTCTCTCGAATAGGTCAAAAGATGACCTATTTATAAGCTTCAGCTTTCCTTCGGATCACCATGGAAGTTGCCATGCAAAGTAGAATTCTAATGGTAATAGAATCGTGTAAATTAAGGCAACTCTCCAGCTGGATGCGCGCTTCTGGAAAACACTCCTACTCTCGCCAACTTCGCAGCTCTCGCCAAAGGAATGGATGATTTCCCTGACCTCGCCAGAGAAATGGTTTGCCAGCGGAATGATGATCTCTCTGGCATTCGCCAGAGGAACGGGTGATATCTCAGGTACTTCGTCAGCGGAATGGGTCGCCAGCGGAATGTCTTCCGCTCTGGCCTTCCTCCGCTCTGGCCTTCCTCCGCTCTGGCAGCGGGGAAGTGAATCCTCTGGCAGCGAGGACTCCTCTGGTGATGACTTCGCTGGCATGACTTCTCTGCTCTGGCGAAGTGATTTCTCTGGCGTGACTTCTCTGCTCTGGAGATGTCGGCTCCTCTGGTATTCGCGGATTTCTCTGGACTAGCTTTTGATTCCTCTGGCTTTCGATTCCTCTGGCGCGTCGATTCCTCTGACGCCAGAGGAATGGTGATTTCTCTTCTCTGAAGACCAGAACACCTAGAAAACGCCAAATTCATCCAAAGTTCTCCAAAATTGTATTCTTTCATCTTGAAAGCCTAAATCTCCTGCAAAGCATATAATACACCATAAAACGCACCAAATTCCAGAAGATTAACTTAAAACACGCACAAATAAACCCATAAAAATAGTGTAAATTAAGCATAAATCACAGTCTTGCTGACTAGTGGTCAACCAACTGCTGATTCTACGATCGCCGACGTGGAAAGCAATGAAGTCAGAACGCTCATCTGAAAAAGAAGTCATCCTGATGATTCAACCAGGATCAAGTGGTATCAACTGACTACAATGCTCAATTGATCAGTAAGTATTTAAATGCTTACTTTTTAAATCAGTTATTTCAGTTAAGAGTTTTGAGTTTCAGTTCAAAATCTTTCTCCAACTGATCAGTTTCTTTCAAAAACTTTAACTGATTGTTGGAAAATGGAATATCCGAGAAGGACAAGAGTTTTTAAAAGGGAAAATCTGTTTTGATTGAACTTGTCCTGATCTTTTACCAAAAATCTTTCCAACCTTTTTGCCTCTGTGATAAAATTTCTTGAGAAGCTCATTGACATGACAGAATGCAATGATGTCTCTCACCTTTTTGAAGTCTCTGTCCCTCGCAGTGACGGCGGATGTGAATTTTTCTTCAAATACATTTTAGGCACAGTTTTCGAAAAACTTTTCATCTTCTTACATGGTTCACATCTTGTCTATTTATACCATGTTGTCTTCACGAATTTTTCTGCATCAACTAACAACTCTCCACAGCCTTCACTGTGAGAATTTTTTTTTCAATCTTTCCAAAGTTGCAGAGAAAAATTGTTCCGACTAAAGGAGAAATCTATGACTACAAAGTCATGGAGTGGAAGAATGACGCTCACATACCTGGTCTTCACCGGACCCTTCCACTAGATCTCAACGTCTCTCCGACGTCAAAGTTTGCTCTACCCCTACTTGTATCCAACGAAGCGAGTGTCTTCCATTCTCATGCCTGGCGCCAAGAAGCCTCACAGCTTCTGGAGGAGATCTTCCTTATCGCATATATTGCACTCCTCCCTAGCTCGCAACAAACAACGAGGTCTCTCTCGTTGTTGGCCGGCATCTTCAGCCGCGCCTGGTCTATTCTTGAAAGACCCAGTGCCGACGAATCGACGGTGTTAGTCTTCTCAGCTGCCACCGGTTCAATTCTTCCTTCTCACGTCCATCTTTTCTTTCCAATTCACCAACCTGTCTCTTTCCTCATAAGGCAGCCCTCGTCTTCTTCCAAGGCAGCCTTCTTCTATCTTTCGTATTCTACGTTTTCTTGCCCTCTTCCACTTCTCCGTCTCTCTCATCTCCTCACCTCATCACTGACGTTCTCCTCTTCTGCATTTCTGGACTCACCCTGTTCTTGAATCTTCTCACGAGATTCTGAGACTAGGAGTTGGGTACCGTCTGATCATAGCTTCCATCATCAGCTCTCTTTTTTATGTTGCCAAAAAGGGGGAAAGTCAGAAGTCAGAGAGAAACCTTCCCTAAGGTTGCTCCTGTCCTTTCTCTCTTGACTGATGATGAGACAGCAAAGGATCACCAGAAGTTGTAAGGACGACGTTCCAGTAAAGACCTCAAATCAACGGAACACAAGTGAGAGTGGAACAAGCTTAGGAACATGAAGACACGAAGACAGAAGATGAATATCAAGAAGTTCAAGGCGCAGCTAAGCAGACTGCTGGAGTCCATGGGTTTCCCATGTTGTTTTTGTTTTTCTTTTTACTCCAATGTAAGTCTTGCTCTGTACCTCGACTGATGACTTATCAGTCTTTTATTAATGAAAAAAAACTTCTTTTTGATCTCAACCTGAAGACAATGACTCTTTGTCCAGGCTCTGATTATGTTTTTCTGTCTTCTCCTTGTTCTGTTTTTAGAACTATTTCGTTCTTAACTCTAAGTACAAGTTTTTAGGTTCTATTGTTAAGGGGGAACTGTTTTCACCCCAGTTTTAGAACTTGTACTGTGAGTTCAGTCTTTTTGCTGTTTAGAACTGCTGTGTGGTTTTGGCATCATCAAAAAGGGGGAAATTGTTGGGAACCTTGTGGAATATCCTAACCCTTGTTTTGAAGATACCAAAATTCATAGGACTTAACTGTAATAGACTAGAATTATTTTGAACTCAAGTGTTAGAGTTCGTTTCTAGTTTAGCTAGCGGTGTCGAAGACTGAAGACTGAAGAACGAAGGACTGAAGACTGAAGACTGCAGATACCAACTGAAGTATCAGTTGAAGAATCAGTTGAAGACTGATTACTTAATGCGCGCAATGGACTGATACTAAAGTCAAGTATCAGTTGAATATTCCTCCTCGGACTGATCTTTCAACGTTCAGAGGAAGCCACGTACTCACAAAGTACAGCCGCATTAAATGCAGAGATCTCAGGATCTTATCTCTGCAGAGGTCATTCCTATCTGGTGGTTACTTTTCAGAGACGTCACATCTCCTGTCCATCAAAGAGAGCTGTTTCCACCCAGACAAGGAACCTCGAAGATTGAAGCCTCAGCCCAAATTCGAATTGCTCTCCAACGGAAGAAATCTTGAGGACGATTTATGCCAACGGATCTATTCAAGAGTTCTCCTACAAATAGCGCTCGAGGATCACTTCAACCTTCACCGATTCAACGACATAAGCTGAAGCTCTGCCGAAATTGCTACTCAGCCTTAAGCTTAAACTCCCCAAAGCTTGAATCGAAGAAGAGAATTCCAAAGCCAAAATCAGTCACTGCTAATTACATACATTCTCTTAGACCTTAGGCAAAACTCTGTTCACCCAGAAGCCAAAGGTCAAACTTGCTTCAAAGAACTTGTTCTTTGTAAGTATAGTTGGCACTCGTTCAAACCTCCCCCATAAGAGTGTTTTGAGTGATTCGGAGGTCAGAAGGGTTTTCTGTCTCTGAGAGTCTTTGCGCGTGTTGTGCTAAGCAAGAGAAATCCGACGCGAGTGAAGCGTGGGTACTGAAGAAGGGTTTTCTTCAGTGGTACGGTTGTGTGCACCCGGCAAGCACACGGTTCGGTTTGCAGTGCACCAGTTAACCACTTGCGGAGTGGATTATTGGTCTGATCAACCAACCGTGGATGTAGGAAAGGGTTTTTCCGAACCACGTAAAAGTCTCTGTGTTGTTTACAGCTTTCAGTTTTACATTCTTACTTGTGTTATTTCAATTGATAAACTGAACACTGATTAACTGCAAAGAGAAACCATAACCAACAATGTGCTCCACCGAGTCTCTACGAAACTAAGTTTAATTTCCGCTGCGTATGATATCAGTCTGACTGATCTATCTTCTGATAGTCAGGAAGAGTGTTATCATCTCTGTTTTAGCAAACTCGACTGAAGCCCTTACTTGCATCAGTTAAGTTCCAGCAACTTAACTGATAACTCTTTACTGAGAGCTTTCAGTATCAGTCGTCAACCCTGTTTGGTCAAAACTGATTTCAGTAAAACAAGCGTCTTTGTTTGCATGCAAAGTTTCGTTTTGATCTATGACTGAGATCCCTCTGATTGAGGATTGTGAAAAATAGCCCATAGGTGTAATCCCCCCCCCCATACACCTATTCGAGACCCTCAGGACCTAACAAGTACTCTTTTTTCCTTCTTAAGGCTTTTTCCACTGGGTTTTCCTTAATGAGGTTTTAATGAGGCTCGACCCTTATTCAGCTTTCTCTGTGCTTTCAAGGGTGGTTAGGTTTTTCTTTTCGTTTTTTATATAATCACATTTTAATAATATAACTTACTTGTGAGTATCATTTTATCTAGAATTTGTGAAACTATAATTAAGATATGGAAATTGATTAAAAATTTAGAAAAAAATAAGACTGAATGAAAATTGAAGAAAATGAAAATAGAGTGATTATACGGCGCCACGTAGGATAGGATTTATTTTGCTATTATATACTCCCCCCGTCCCACAAATCTTGACACGCATTCCTTTTTGGGTCGTCCCACGAATCTACGACGAAAATTAGTGAAAATTAAATAATTATATATATAATTAAAATGAGAAAGAGTGATAGAGAGAGAGAGAGAGAGGGAGAGAGAGAGAGAAATACCTGGGCACGGGCAGCGGGGCGGCTGGTCGGCGGCAGCGGCGGGTGGCGACCGGAGAAGCAGCAGCGCGGGGTCTGGGGGGAAGGAGGATAAATGCGGCGCAAACTGGAAAGAATAGATGCGTGGGTGCCCTAATATTTAAGATTTACCAATGGCAATTGTCGTAGCTAATTAGCGACGGTAAAATGCCATCGGTATAGGGTTAAAATTAAATGGCTAATGTGAATAATATAATTACCGACGGCGTCGCCTTCGCCAACTAGGGGCGGTGATTTTGCCGTCGGTAATTGGCCGGTGACTGAGAAAAGGTGGGTCGCCTGAAATGTCGTCGCTGTGCCATCGGTAGTTACCGACGGCTGCACCGCCGTCACTAATTTCGGTCGCTAAATCACGTGTTTTTTGTAGTGCATATTGTAGCTCCATTCGATCAGACGATTCCTCGAATCCTTTAACAGTTGATTGAGTGCTTTCTGAACTTTAGATCTAACGCAGCTTCAAGTGTTGATCCTCGTGGGTTCGATTCCGGCGGACGACGCCAATTGTAGAACTTAATGAATCAAAATACAAGAACGAACAACACTCAATCGTTTACATGGTTTAGCCACGAATGGCCTATATCCACAGAGAAATAGGTGAACACTTTTACTATCAAGAATGAAGAAATACAGAGACAGAGCTTCGAGCTCCAATTAGAGTGGCCGTGCTTAACTCCTCTCCAAATCTTACCACTCAACTTGATAGCTAAAGTAAATCTTGAAGTTGAAAAATACATGCATCAAACTAGAGAATACAACAGTAATTAGCTATTATATTGAGATGTAGATCGCTGTAAAATCCCACGCAAAATCGGTGCTTGAGCTGAGTCTGTTAGTTGAATAACTAACTCTTAAGACTGCCTTGCACATAAGTCCTTCAGCTTTATGAATATTGCAGATGAGCCCCTAAGCTTATAAAGCATAATACTGCAAATTTATTATATTTTAAAATAATTTTAAGATAAATAATTATAGGGTTCACTTATGCAATTATGATTTATAATTATTTTTTTTGTATTTATTTGACTTAATAACGAATTATTTGGATTAATTAGTTTAAAGCTATGGTATATAGTTTTTTTTTTTAATTTCAAATTTTAGTGATAAATATTAATTAGAATTCATTATATAATATTTATTATTTTTATAACAAATTTCAAAATAGAGAAATTAAAAGTGGGATATGGTGAACACAATAAATTATAGGACATCGGATCTCATTAGCTGTCTAACAATTAATATATATTGTTAAATCCCTATTAGTTTTTTTTTTTTTTTTTGAAGGAAAATCCCTATTAGTTAGACTGGAGCTTTTTATCTAACTTTAAGTTGCACAAAACATAACAACATCAGTGAATTATTTATTTTTAGCTATAAACATTAAATTATATAAGTATTTTTACTACTTAACCTTATTTTTAAAGTTGAAAGTATAATATACTGAGATAAGGATTATAGAAATAAAATGTAACTAAATAGAAACTTCTGGCCCTCTAAGCAATTATGAATAATCAATGAACCATATCAACTTATTAAGTTACTTATTTATCCTATCTCTCTTTTCTCCCACCTTTCACATTTAAGATAAAAATAAATCCCAAAAAAAGGTGAAACATTTACACTCAATGATAGTCTATGTAGTATCAATTTCTTTTTTGTTTTAAGGTCAGTGAAGAATTTATGTATCTCACGCGCCGCCGTCAACCAAGTTAGCTCCGGCGGAATCCTCCTTGTCCCCGACGGCCGCCATGGTGAGCTCCTCCGCCCTCTTGGTCTCGTGCTTCCAATCCGTCCGCGACACGTTGTAGAGCATCATGGCCATGCAGGCGGCCTGCGCGGCCACTAGCCCCATCCACAGCCCTTGAAACCCCTTCTTCAACTTGAACGCCATCACGGCGGAGCACGGCAGCCCCACCAGGTAGAACGCCGCGATGTTGATCCACACTCCGACCTTGGGCCTCGCCGACCCCGTCAGCGCGCCGCACGCCGCTGTCTGCGGCGCGTTTCCCAGCTCTGCCAGTCCCAGGATCGGCAGCACCGACGCGATCATGTCCAGCACCTGCGGCTCCGTCGTGTACAGCCTCCCCCACCGCGACCGCAGCGCCACGCTCAGCCCGAACGCCGTCACCCCGTACCCCGCCGCCATCATGATCCCGATCATCGCCGCCAGCTGCGCCCTCGCCGGCTGCGCCGCCCCCAGCTCGTGCCCCACCCGCTGCGATATGCTCAGGCTTAATGAAAACGGAAACACGTACACCGTCCCCGTCGTCTGGATCAGAATCCCCATCGCCGCCACGCAAGATTCCGGATTCTCCAACAAACCACTTAGAAACAGTATAATCTCGTACCACCACCACTCCAGACACACCTGCCACACAACAACCAATCACAACTCAGTTGGTAAGACACTTCTCCTCAAACTATTTTTTCTTTTTTTTTAATTCGGCAGAAATGGCTAGAATTTCAAACTAAACTCAAAAAAAGAAAAAAGAAAAGAAAAAGACCTGGCAGACGCTAGGCAAGGCGAGGCCGAGCAAAGGCCGCCAGCCGTGGAAGAGGGAGTCGAGGGAGGCCCCCGTCCACGGCTTGATGGCGGCCTTGGAGAAGAAGAGATAAATCCAGAGGCCGAGATTCATATTGACGGAGTAAATGACGGAGGCCAAGGCAATCCCCTTGACCCTGAGATTGAGATAGGTGACCAGAAAATAGGTGACCGGCAAGTGCATGATGGAGACACACGTGGCGACGAGGGTGTTTGGGGAATTCAAGCCTTGGGTTCGGAGAAAGGTTCGGAGGGGGACGAGGTTGGCATGGGTGAAGAGCTCAGGGAGGGAGAAGAGGAGGTAGTTCTTGGCGATCTTGGTGATGGTGTGATCCTGGCCGAGGCGGTGGAAGACGGTGTCCACGTTCAGCCAGAGCACGGCCATGGGGATGGTCACCACCAGGAGGAGGACGACGGTCTTGAGGTAGGTTTGGGTGAGAACCGGCCAGCGCCGGGCACCGTAGGCTTGGCAGCAGATGGGGTCCATGCCCGTGCACAGCCCCTTCATCACGGAGAACCCCGTCACGTTCGCGAACCCCACGGCCAGGGAGCCGCCGGCGAGCTCCGCCTTCTCCATGTGGCCCAGGAAGAGCATGGAGATTATGGTCTTCGAGAAGTAGAGGAGTGTGGTCAGTGCCACGGGGCATGCGATCTTACCCAATGACAACAGCTCTTCCACTACCTGCACACCGATAAAATTAAATTAACTTGGACGTTAGTCTTTTTTGTTGTAAATTTATTAGTATAAAAAAAAATTATAATAAATCATAGTTTATTTTTGAAAAATTATTATTATCCAAAAAAAAAAAACACACAAATAGTATAGAAATCTCCGACCTATTAATTGGAGAAGAAACGTCTTATCAACAGATTGTGCTTCGTCAGTGGATCATAATTAATAGTTATTACTAAAAATTCAAATTGGAAAGAAATATGCGTGCCCTAGTTTTGGATTAATTAATCTTAATAATCAATTATTAATTTCTAAATTGAAAAATAAATATAAAAATGTTTATAAAATTTAATTGAATTAGTGAATCCTAGTTAATTATATCAAAATATAAAAAATTAAAATTGAAGAAAAAATATATTAAAATCAAGAAAAATTGAAAATAAGACACCGGAGTGACAAGAAGTTGGGACAAATGATCTCATACTAAAAAAATGAGGGATAAGAATGTTCGAAAAAAATTATACATGAAAATAGTAAAAAAGGAGAGGAAATATATTTTTCATGATCAATTGAAAATTTTGTTGGCCTTGTCTAAATTTGCATGTAAAAGTGTGTTTGAATTGAGGAAAGTGCCATGTCATCATGATGGGCGCCCCATGTGAGTTGCTAATTACACTCACGTGCCTAAAAGGCGGACGAGATTATACCACATGAACACAATTAATTATGTTAATTTAATTTCCAGCTAATCTAACTATCATCAACTACTTTAGTTTTTATTTGCCTGTATTTCTCCCCATCTTCATATTTTGCTTCCTACCTTTTCCCTTGTCTTCTTCCAATGTAGTGATAGTAATTAAAACTGCGGTTTGCTAATTAGTGTTTTATATATACATGCTGTAATCAGGATCATGCATCTCCAATGTTTATATATATTAGTAGGGGTAAGCAAAACCGGACCAAAACCCACGGATCGGACCGAATCGATCGATATTTTCGATCCGGGTCGGTTTTGGTCCATGTATTGGTCCGGTCCGATCCTATTTTCTTGGACCGAAAATATTTCGGTTCGGGAAGGCCAAAACCGACGAAAACCGGACCGAACCGAATATATATATATATATATATATATATTAAATATTTTTATTAATATTTTTATTAATTTCTAATATTTTGAAAATAGTCGGTTTGGACCGAACCGGACCGAGAACCGATGGCGATTTCGGTCCGGTTTCGGTTCGGTCCTAGGACTTCAGTTGGTCCGATTCGATCCAGAAAATATTGAAAATTCGGTCCTCAATTTTATCGGTTCAGTCCGGACCGACTGCCTCAATGTTTTTAGTAGAAATGGGAATTAATTACTAAAGTAATATGATCATTAATTAAAATCAAAAAGAATTTAAATGCATGACTAAAAACTGTTAATTAAAACTACACTAATTAGGATTATTCTAGGAATATTCCTATTGGTGGAGAATTCAGATTGGATGATTGGGTATGGATTTTATAATTTAATTTGGTACTAAATTGACGCATAACATATAAAAAGAAAAATTAGGGACTCTTTTTCTAAAAGATTTTTTTTTTCTTTTAACGTTACAATTTACACACCCACACTCACGAAAACCACCTAAATGAGTAAAATATCTAAATTATTGGTTGGAGCTAATTAAACTGCAATACCCATTGATTGGAGACAAAATTAGGGACTTTAATAAATAATTAAGCTCTTGAAAGTAATAAAATATTCTTAAAATAAGAGGTGGAATAAAAAGTTTGTGTGTGTATATATATATCAACTGCATAATTAACTGCTTCACATTAACATTTTACTTCACGAATTTAAACTTTACATTAGTGAATGCGACAAGATTTGATTTAGTTTAATTTCACAAAGAAACACCAATTATTAGACCCATAACTTTCTGTCCCGCTCAAATTTTAAGATGAAGAATAGTACATATAAAAATATGTATGTGCGTCAAAAGGGTAGACTGTTTTATTTTTGTATTGTTATTTTATTATAAATCTATTCATCAATTTTGGGCATAGATAGGTCATAAAAGAATGTTTACAACACATTATATTAGCGCATGCTTCAACTAGGGTACAATGTAGTTGCATTAATTAAAAAAAGGAACAAGAAATACCATATTAATATAATCGAGTATATATTATTTTCATAATTTCACGTTTCGTTTCATCAGTACACGTCACTGCATACGATAACGATGAAATTTAACCTCGTAACGTATACAGGTAAAGCGGATTACGAGATAAAGTTAGAGAATAAGTGAAATCGACTTTCGTGTAATCCGTGAATGAGATATTAAACGTGAAATGACGTCAAACTTCTCGCCCACTGACACACATCGGGAAATAAAGTATGTATCAATCCCTTTGAATTGAACTAAAAATGGTTAAATTTTGAAGCTAGGTTAACAAAATGTATTTAAGAATTCATGCAGCTCGGAAACACACATAAATTCAACTAAATAAGCAAACTTTATAAAGAATATATATATATATATATATATATATATATATATATATATATATATAATTAAAAAAGAATTACCTCGTTTAAAGGCACTCGTTGAAAAAAACAGCAAAACGATCTATGTCTATCTTCTGCAGCCGTCATTGCATCATGGCTGATTTCGTCGAATTTGATGTCGCCGCCGCCGTCATCGCCGCCGCCGCCATTAAAGTCGGGAAGCTCGAGTTCTCGAGATTCACTCATTTTGCACATGACTGCTGCGGAAAGAGAGAAATAAAGGAACAAAAAAAAAATTAGGGAGCGATGGAACGACTGGAATACTTAAGACAGAGGATAACACAAACTATCATTAAATTAAAACATTGCATATGCTACAAATAGAATCAGTTTTCATAAAATAAGGTTTTAATCAACTAGACCAAACCTTAATTTCAGCAAAATTTGTGTCCTATTTCAGTACATATCAGTCTGCTTGGAAGACCAGAAAAAGAATGAAGAACGCAGTGAGACATTACAAGTGACATATTCTTACTTGTGCACACGCATATTTATAGAGAGGGAGAGAGAGAGAGAGATGGTACAAACCAAATTAATGGAGTATAATTTCTTTTTTCTTTTCCGCTTTTTCATCAACACAAAGTTTTCCTTGAATTCCAGATGGGATAGTGATTTCTTTAAACGTTTTCTCTTTTCGAATTTGCTGTTTATATGCATGATTCAGCGCAGCCTTTCTTTATAATTTATTTATTAGAATATTGACGTTAAAAATTAAAATACACCAATTTTTTATCGCTTTTTGGTTCTGCATGCCAACTTTCAATTTGTTACAAATACACGAATTTAATGATTATCGTAATTTTATTGCGGTTATGCTTTTTGTAAAAATTAAAATTAGCTCATGAAAAATTTAATTGGAGCAGTGCCACGTCGAAGTTAGTTTTATGCCACCGGACTGCCATGTTGACTTTATTTCGAATAAAATGTCTAAATCGTAATAAAATTACAATAATTATAATTAAGCCCAAATCGATCAAATTAAATTTGTATATATTAACATTAATAACACTTATTTATTTATTTTATTCATTTTTTCTTTTGGGGTTTTCGTATATCCATCAAATCGCAGCTATATATATATTTTCTCCATTTCGTAATCTGCATTACTAAACGAAGAAGTAATTAATTATGCATGGAATGAGATATAGTACTATATATGTATATAAGAAAAAAAGCATATACTTGGTAATCAGAAAAATGAAAACAAATCTATATATGTCTCTTTGATTAATGCTGTCAGAAAATTAATCGAGTCTTAGTCATGAATTTTTGATCACCCACCAAAATTTGTAATAAATTCAACTAAGTGATTATATATAGTTGCGTAGCATTCCATAGCTCGTATTTATTTCACTTGACATATTTGAAAAAAGGTGTATTATTTTCTTGCGGAATACAAGAATCAGATTCGATTTTTTATCTCTCTGCAAAAGTTGAGCGTTCAAACACGAAGTCATGAAAATTAATAATCAACACCAATTAGGATCAGGATAATCTCATCAACGTCTATTAAATCGAGTCTGATTTTTTATTTTTTTTTAATTATTGATTTATTACACGAACACATTTAGGGTTAAGGCATAATTACGAATTTTATTCGTTACATAAAATAATTGATTTTTTATTCTTGAACTCACACGGTTGCATTTAAAACTAGATAAATTAAGAAATTTTATTGTATAATTAATTGTAGCTAGGTGCCTAGCAATTGTAGAAGGTATAGTTGTGCCTTTCTCCTTTTAAGTTTTCTCTCAAAAGCGTGATCTAAAACCAGACAAAAATATAGGTTGGGAAAAGTGGTAAATAAGTAAATAAAATTACAATATATTATTGACCGTACGACGACGTGATTAACTTATTTATTTAATAAGGGCAACATAATTTAAAATATAATTTGCACAATAATGGAGTAACCTGCAGATCAGTATTTTCTATTGTTTCTAGATATTATATTCTATAACACGTTATAATATCATATTTCATTTCGGAGATCTATTTATTTGACGATTATTTCATTACACCTACTACTGTATAGGTACACATGATGTATCTAAGAGAATAATACTAAGAAATAAAACACGAAATTGAAAATTTTCTAAGAAGAACAACAAATCAGATTAATTGTAAACATTAACCTAATAATAAGGGTTCCGCTGTCTCTCGCAATTAAAATTTATAATAAGGAAGAAGATTAATTATTACACGTTGATTTTCATGTTTCTTTGCTTTTTTTTTTATGCTCACATTTCAAATTGTATGAAATGACAACGGATTCTTATGCAATATTTCTTCATCCTACTTCTCATATTCAATTGTAATTTTAATTTTAATGTAATTTTTATTTTTAATTAATGTAGAATTTTTTTAATGTAATTTTTATTTTTAATTAGTGTAATGTCGTTGTTTTTTTTTTTTTTTGAAAGGGTGTAATGTTGAATTTTAATTTAATGAAATTTATGTTGTTTAAATTCAAAGTTTAATTTAATTTAGAAATACATTCAAAATAAACATAAATTAAAAAATAAAATTTAAGAGTCCAAGTATAGAGAGCTCCATTGTGGAAAAAGGACTCTTAAATGGCGGAGACAACTTAAGAGCCTCTTTAGGGGCTCACGGCTGCGGATGCTCTTAAATTTGATGTATATATGAACAGAATGATCAATAAATGCAATGGTTTCATGATAAACTAAAATTATTGACGATCTATATATCTTCTTACACCGAAAGAGAAAAAGAGATAAAAAGATATCGTTTATTTGTTCGTATATATCTTGGAGGATTAAAAGCATGACTCTTTTTGCAATTTAAATTTATTATTACATTCCATTTTATTTTCTACCAGTACATATGACGTGTGTATGTACGTATTAACCATGCGTGTTATTTTCTATCAATATATATAGTGTGCATATGTAATTACAACATGCAAACCTCATCATCGACACACATTCACACACACACACACACATACACACAAACTAAATTTCTCGAAGGTATATCTTCTTACACCAAAAGAGATAAATAGATCAAATGATATAGTTTATTTGTTCATATATAACTTGGAGGATTAAAAGCGCGACTCTTTTTGCAATTTAAATTTATTACTACATTCTATTTTATTTTCAATCAATACATATGACTTATATATATATATATACGCCAATATCGCGTGTTATTTTCAATCGATCCATATAGCGTGTATGTATAATTACAATGCGCCAATCTCGCCATCGTGAGATCGAAAGAGATAAAGAGATCAAATGATAATAGTTTATTTGTTCGTATATTGACTCATCCAAAAACACCTAACGGATGGACTCGAATTTATACGAGGTCGTCCTAGGGTGGTAAGGTGACTCAAGTCGTCTCACAAGGAAGACTTAGCAGGGCTCTAATCGTATTGCTCACAAGAAACTTAAAAGAAATCTAAACACTCTAATCGGGTAATTGGGTCTGACACTTTCTCTCCGATTAACTAATGCGTAATTAAAATAAAGCATATAAAGTTAACTAGGCAAAAGATAGAAAGCCAATAAGAATGCAAGAAAGCAAATAAAGCTAGGGTTCTAAACTAGCAATCTAGAAAGCAATCGTCAATTCAACACCATAAACAACGATTATCTAGGCGAAATAACATATTAACATTTAATCAAATGAATATTAAGCAAACACACACAATCAAAGAGAATTTCACAAGCAACTCAACGACGAACTAACTAGAACATAGCATTTGAACATTAACGAAATCAACTAGAGTTTCCAACTCCAACACTAAACCAACGATCATAAACTTGTAAACATCAAAGATTAATAACTACCTAGGCAAGAAACTCAATCAAGCATAAGATTCGAATGCAAGAAAATCTTAATCTCCATAAAAGAAATCTCTAAACTTTCACCAACAAGAAAGGAAAAACGTAAGCAATAGCAACGAACTACGAATCACGTAGATTATCTAAACTCAACAACAATCATCTCTAATCCTTACATCCATCAAAAGTATAAAACAAGGATTCAATTAACCCAAGAATTCATATAATCAAGATTATCTAAACTCAACAATAATAATCTCCAATCATCACATTCATCAAAGCATAAAACACAAAACTTAATTAACCAAAAGATTCATAAACAAAGAGAATCAAAGGGAGTTCTTACAAAACATAGCAATCCAAGGAAATCCAATCGGATGAAATGTTAATTGACATCCAAAGCAATCCAATGAATCCACAATCGAAAGTAATTGATTTGAAACTCTAAAAACCTTAAGAAGAAGGTGGAAATCGCCTATGGAGGCTGCTGGGTTCGTGAATGCTAAAGTAAAACCCTAGAAAGGGGTTTTTAATCGAAAAATCGTGCTGTCGGATCTGCACAGAGGCGGCCGCCGCCGTGTAACGGCGCCGCCGTGAGGGCCTTTCGCAGAATGGGCACGGCGGCCGCCGTCCCACGGCGCCCGCCGTCTACTGCAATGCGCAGCGGTTTTGTTTTGGCCTGTTCTCCCTCGTTTCAAGTCGGATTTTGGATCCGTTTTCGCCTACGAACTCGTATCGAGACGAACTTTGATTCTTCTTCAGACCATTCAACTAAATTCTGACTTTAATTTTGTTCACATATCAATCAATGTGAGCACAAAATCCTGAGACAACAAAATTAGCACAAAAGCTCAAATCATTCAACTCTTAAGTGAAAGAGACCAAAATAAAAGTCAATATAACACGTAAACACCCAGAGATTCATCACAAAATAGGGCTAAACAACCCCCCCACACTTGATCCTTTGCTTGTCCTCAAGCAAAGTCACGACACCAAAAGATAGTTCACAAGAAAACTTCCTCACCATTCACATCTCCAACCAATCTAAGTCTCTTAGCCATTCACATTACTCACGAGATGTTCATTGTTAAGATTTTAAGAAGCAACAACCACATGATACAATTCAATCCAATCAGACCCAATTCTCCGCTAGAGGTGAATTCCCTAATGTGATTGCCTTTATAATCAAATCCCATTTTCCTTGAAGATGATAAACATTCAAACCAAAAATAATTTTATACATCTTTCTTTTAAAGGTGATGTTATTCCATTCTCAATAGATGGGCCAACTTTCGTGAGATCAACACTTTTGGAGGTAATCCAAAATGTTCTCACGTGGTTTTCCATGCTCATAACACAACCGTCAGAGGAGCAGAGACCCAGAGCTATAGAAAACTTCACAACAAACCAACATTCAAACTCAAGGGATAAGATCGTAGGCTATCACAATGAAAACACTCCCTCTAGCATCTACCGGACAAATCACGTCAAGAATAGCTCATAAGGGTGTTGCATCCAAAACATTAAACAACTTACATCAAGAGAGGAATATGCATAGCCTGAGAGACAAAGATAGCAACCAAGCCAACACAAAGCATGAAATTTACTTGTGAACAAATCATCAAAGTGTGCATTATTACTTGAAGCCAAACAACAATCAAGATAAAGGAGACCATTTGCCCCACACAAGAAAGCCCAAGAACACAACAAAAAGACACCCACAGGATTCACAACTACCAACAAACACCCCCCCCACTTAAAATCTGGCACTGTCCTCAGTGCAAACAAAAAGAGAGGTGAAAGAGGAAACTTCCCTAAATACCGATCCAGTGGTGAGTCTGTAGTGTCCCACGATGTCTGCCTCTCTCTCATCCATAGAACAAGCAGTCTCCAACGCAACAACCTGCACCAAACAACAGAAGCAACAAAACACAACACAAACAAAACGAAAGAAAAACGAAACAAGAAAAAGCAAGAAAACATGGGTTGCCTCCCATGCAGCGCTAGTTTTTAAGTCGCCAGCCCGACTAAGAGAACCCCTTAACCAAAATCCGATTGAAGATCCAGCTGCCTTAGCGCCCTTGTAAACACATGTTCTTGAATTGCAGCTGCGGGTCCTCCAAATGAGTCCTCCATGCTCGTATTCTGGGATGGCCCTCTATCCACACATCCCACGAGATTGAATGACCCAACCTCATCAAGCTTCTCTTCAAGGAGCAAGGCACACAGAAAGCCTTGCTCAATATCACCTTCCTCGTGCAGCTTATCCAGAGATTCCTGCTCAATGTCAGCCTCATCCTGCAGGTTAGCAAGGAATTCCTCCACGATCTCGTCCTCCTCCTGCAGCTGATTAAGGAATTCCTGCACAATATAGTTCTCATCCAAAGCATCAAATGCTTCAACATAAGAGCAGGTTTGAATTAAGTGAGTGGGGGTAGTAGGTTTTTGATCAAAAACAGAGAATGTTACCGCTCTACCCGCCCCTACCATACTTACAGTTCCCGTACCCACATCGATGCGAGTACGGGTGGTAGCCATAAAGGGTCGGCCAAGTAGCACGAGATGCCCATTCTCGCCTCTAATCCCTTTTCCCTCATCAAGTACAACAAAATCAGTGAAAACACTAATCCCCCTCACGACCACCTCAACATCCTCAACAAGGCCTCGTGGGCTGCTAATGGAGCCGTCAGCTAGCTCTATCTTAATGTTCGTGCATTTCAGCTCTTTATTTCCCAACCTCTCAAAAATATCAAGCGGCATCAAATTGACTGCCGCGCCCAAATCAAGCATTCCCAAAACCTTTTCAACCCCACCTAAGCTAATATCAAAAATAAAACTACCTGGATCTCCTTGCTTGGGTGGTGGCTGTTCTGGTGCAACAGTGACAGGTGGCAGCGGCTCACTGGGGCATTTAGTAGCCTTGATTGCTTGCACGGCTTTGCTTCTCCATTTCCCCGTGGTTATTGGGGCAGTTTCTTTGATTACCGCCAAGGCATGCGCTTGATGCGGCTGTTTGTCCTGGTTTAGGAACTTCCCAGTTGGCTGTTCTTGCTGCAGCTGATTCAGGGCTCCTGTAAGTTGCCCAACTGTAGTCTCGAGACGCTTGATGGTAGCACTCTGAGACTCCATGTTCTGTTTGGTCATCTCCATGAAAGACTGCATGGTGTCCTCGAGAGACGGCTTCTGTGGTTGAGCTTGCTTCTGAAACTGTTGGGGAGCATTCTGGTATTGCTGCTGCTGCTGCTGCTGCTGCTGAAAATTCCCTTGTTGTATAGGAAACTGTTGATACTGCTGATACTGCGGGGGCTGCTGTTGCTGATAAGCTTGAGTGTAGTTCTGCTGCTGAGCTCTCCAACCCGAGTTGGAATTTTGTTGCCCTTGATTAAACACGGGCCTCTGTTCAAATTGAGGCCTCCCCGGATAGCTCTGAGCAGCATAGACCTCTGCTTCTCCTTCAGGTGTGCATTCCCCCATGCGATGGCACGCGTTGGTTCCATGACCAAAATCGCCACATATGCCACATCCTTCTGCTGGTGGCGCATGAACTGGTGGAGCCTTCACCTGGTTCATCGTGAGGTGTTGTACTTGCCTCATCAGGTCCGCTACTTGCTTCTGAAGCTCATTGTTGGGAGCTACTGCATTGGCTTCAACCCTCCTTCCTCTAACTGATTTCTGTTGAGAACTCGCGGCAAGTGTTTCGAAAATCCCTTTGAGCTCATCAGCTGTCTTCCGGGCAATGTTGCCCCCTGCTGTACTGTCCACCATAAACTGTGCCGTCTGAATCAATCCGTCATAAAAGAACTGCATCAACATGACAGGTGATAACTGGTGCTGTGGGCACTGGCGGAGGAGCTCTTGGAATCTCTCCCAAGCCTCGTGGAGAGGCTCGTCAGCTCCTTGCATGAAGTTCATTATTTGGCTCCTAATCTCTTGAGTCTTGTGATTAGGGTAGTACTTGAGCATGAACTTCTCACACGCCTCTCCCCATGTAGTGATGGAGTTCGGCGGTAGGGACAGCAACCACGTTCTCGCCCGGTCTTTGAGTGCGTAGGGTAAGCACTTGAGTCTCAACTGATCCTCGGTGAGTTCCAGCAGTGGGAAGGTCTGCACTTGGGTGCAGAAATCACGGATGAACTGCAAGGCGTCCTCACTGGGCATCCCGTGAAAGAGCGGCAGCAGGTTTGAGTCGTTGGGCTTCAGATTATAATTCCGGACCGCCGTGGGAAACACTATCGCAGAAGTGCTAGTGGTCCCAATAACTGGCCTGGAAAAATCTCCCATGTACTGGACATTCTGCTCCGCCATTGCTTCTTGGTCAGGATTGGGCCGAGCTTCTTCTTCTTCTTCAGAATGCACGGAAAGTGTCTCCTCAACGGTTTCCAGAATGGGATTGGAAGCAATTCTCTCTTCACAGTTTTTCTCTTGAAACTGTGATTCCACAAAACTTCTCGAACTGGACTCGGACTCCTTCTCTAGGCTTGAAAGAACCTCCCGAGGTCGATGAATGTTGTCGTAGTAAGGTGCAAGCTTTCTCTTCAAGCTTCTACGTCCTTGCATACACAACACAAACAAACAAATCAAACGCACCGGAGGGAGAAAATAACCGAGTCAAAAGAAATAAACAAAAATAAACACGGAAAACAATGCAACACAATCAAATGCCTAAAGCCTTCCCCGGCAACGGCGCCAAAATTTGACTCATCCAAAAACACCTAACGGATGGACTCGAATTTATACGAGGTCGTCCTAGGGTGGTAAGGTGACTCAAGTCGTCTCACAAGGAAGACTTAGCAGGGCTCTAATCGTATTGCTCACAAGAAACTTAAAAGAAATCTAAACACTCTAATCGGGTAATTGGGTCTGACACTTTCTCTCCGATTAACTAATGCGTAATTAAAATAAAGCATATAAAGTTAACTAGGCAAAAGATAGAAAGCCAATAAGAATGCAAGAAAGCAAATAAAGCTAGGGTTCTAAACTAGCAATCTAGAAAGCAATCGTCAATTCAACACCATAAACAACGATTATCTAGGCGAAATAACATATTAACATTTAATCAAATGAATATTAAGCAAACACACACAATCAAAGAGAATTTCACAAGCAACTCAACGACGAACTAACTAGAACATAGCATTTGAACATTAACGAAATCAACTAGAGTTTCCAACTCCAACACTAAACCAACGATCATAAACTTGTAAACATCAAAGATTAATAACTACCTAGGCAAGAAACTCAATCAAGCATAAGATTCGAATGCAAGAAAATCTTAATCTCCATAAAAGAAATCTCTAAACTTTCACCAACAAGAAAGGAAAAACGTAAGCAATAGCAACGAACTACGAATCACGTAGATTATCTAAACTCAACAACAATCATCTCTAATCCTTACATCCATCAAAAGTATAAAACAAGGATTCAATTAACCCAAGAATTCATATAATCAAGATTATCTAAACTCAACAATAATAATCTCCAATCATCACATTCATCAAAGCATAAAACACAAAACTTAATTAACCAAAAGATTCATAAACAAAGAGAATCAAAGGGAGTTCTTACAAAACATAGCAATCCAAGGAAATCCAATCGGATGAAATGTTAATTGACATCCAAAGCAATCCAATGAATCCACAATCGAAAGTAATTGATTTGAAACTCTAAAAACCTTAAGAAGAAGGTGGAAATCGCCTATGGAGGCTGCTGGGTTCGTGAATGCTAAAGTAAAACCCTAGAAAGGGGTTTTTAATCGAAAAATCGTGCTGTCGGATCTGCACAGAGGCGGCCGCCGCCGTGTAACGGCGCCGCCGTGAGGGCCTTTCGCAGAATGGGCACGGCGGCCGCCGTCCCACGGCGCCCGCCGTCTACTGCAATGCGCAGCGGTTTTGTTTTGGCCTGTTCTCCCTCGTTTCAAGTCGGATTTTGGATCCGTTTTCGCCTACGAACTCGTATCGAGACGAACTTTGATTCTTCTTCAGACCATTCAACTAAATTCTGACTTTAATTTTGTTCACATATCAATCAATGTGAGCACAAAATCCTGAGACAACAAAATTAGCACAAAAGCTCAAATCATTCAACTCTTAAGTGAAAGAGACCAAAATAAAAGTCAATATAACACGTAAACACCCAGAGATTCATCACAAAATAGGGCTAAACATATATACTTTGGAGGATTAAAAGCGCGGCTCTTTTTTGCAATTTAAATTTATTGCTACATTCCATTTTATTTTCCAATCAATACATAGGACGTGTATATATACACGCTAATCTTGCGTATTTTCTATCGATACATATAATGTGTATATTTAATTACATCGCACCAATCTCGTCATCGTAAGATAGATCGAAAGAGAGAAAGAGATCAAATGATATAGTTTATTTGTTCATATATAACTTAGACTATCCCCATCAGTGACTTTCCCTCAACCCATCCTTCAATTACAATATTCATTTATCTCTCTTTCGCATACACAACCTAACCTTTATCTTAAATCTACTCACATTAGTGACACTTACATGGCCTAAATATTTATTTTATTTTATTTTATTTTATTTTTATTCTTATATTAGTCATAATAATTTTAAATATATTTCTGAAATGTTAAAAAATAGAGAATTTTAAAAAAAAAAATCAAAATTTACTTGATCATAAAACAAAAATTACAAGAGTTAAATAAAATTAAAAATACATAAAGTAAATTACAAATACATATAGGAAATTTAAATTACAAGTAAAATAGATGCAAATTACATATTCAATTAGTCGTGCCGAATTTTTCCCTGTTGACCATGTAATTAGACAAACTTGCAATTCTGTCAGTTGAGTAGTGAATAGATGCATCTTTATCTGAAGGTAAATCCATCAAAAATTATGTGGGATCATATATAATAGTTTTGGTATGTGTCTCGTTCATCTTCCACTATGTTGGGAACTTAATGAAATATCTTATCCCTAGTTTTGATGATACCAAAACTCTTAGATTTTCTTTTATTAGAATAGAACTTTTCGAACTCAAATGTTAGAGTTCATGTTGTCCAGTTAAACTGCTGTTCTAAAGTCTAAAGACTGAAGACTGAAAACTGAAGACCTCAACTGACGATAGCTGTGAAAAGACCAAGTCAAATACTATTGATTGGACGAGAGTCTAACTGAAGGATCAGTTATGACTGAAAAATTAATGCTGGCCACGTGGAATTAACGAACTGGTACTCAAGTCAAGTATCAGTTGACATTCTTCCTCGGACTGAAGATTCTAGGTTAAAAGAAAGCCACGTACTTTCAAGTATAGCAGCATTAAATGCAGAGATATTGAAGATCGTCCTTTCTCTGCAGAGCATTCATTTTTGGTGTAAACTTTTCAGAAGTGCCTTACCTCCTGTACCTTGAGACGTCGTTCTTCACCAAACAAGGAACCTCGAAGATTGAAGCCTCAACCAAATTCAAATTACTCTCACAACGGACGAATTCCTGAAGACCATCTCAGCCAACGGATCTATTCAAGACTTCGCTTATAAATAGAGCTCGAGGAACATCACAATCTTCACTGATTCAAACACACAAGCTGAACCTCTGCCGAATTTGCAACTCAGCCTTCAAAAGTTTGAATCAAAGAAGAGAATACTCAAAGCTAAAATCAATTCACTGATTTCATACATTCTCTTAGTTTCTTAGGCAAATACTTTGTGAAATCCAAAGCCTAAGTCCCCGATTACAGAGAGCCTGTTCTCCATAATCTAGTTGGTAATTCGAACCCTTTTCTTCTGAGCGAAAAGAGAGTTTGAGAAGAGAAAAGTTTAGACCAGTGTTCTGACGTCAGAGTTCTTAGCCATCCGCTGAAAAGGCACTTTGTCTTAGCGTGCTAAGAAAGAGCGAGAAATCCAACCCAGTGTGTTGGTACCGAAATTGTATTTTCAATCTAAGGTTTGCTGTGCACCCGTAAGCACAAGCTCAGAGTGTTTGTCAGTTTGATCAGCTGGCCGTGGACGTAGGAACTTATTCCGAACCATGTTAAAAATTATTGTGTTCTTTACTTGCTTTCAGTTACTCTCTCTGTGCACAAATATCATTTTTCAACTAAACTTGCTTAACTGAAAAGGGGAACTAAGGATTTTATTAAGTGACAAATCTTCTAAAGGCTATTGGAACTAAGTTTACTTTTTCGCTGCTAGTGTTATTAGTCTAACTGATAAATCTTCGGATAATCAGTAAGATTCATAACACTCCTCTATTTACAAACTCTAGACTGAAGCCATACGTGGATATCAGTTAAAGCCTTGTGCCTAACTGAAATCAAAATACTGAAGTTACTTCAGTATCAATCTACAACCACCCTTTGTTAACTGAAGTTTTCTTTAACTACTCTCTTTAGTCAAACCTTTAACTATCAGTCAATACTTCTTCAGTTATTTACAAAAGAATTTTAAAAATATCCTACAGGTGTATCCCCCCCCATACACCTGTTCAGTGACCCTTTGGGACCCAACAATTGGTATCAGAGTAGGTTGTTCGCAAGAACAAACTGCTTTGACCCGGTTCTACTAAACTAGATCATTTTCTTAAAGAGGGGTTTAAAACATTTCTTCTTCTACGTGCTACTTACGTTCTATATCTGTTATTTCTCTTTTCTATACCATGAAAACTAACTACAACAGAGCTTCATCACTTCCGACATTCAGTATTGAAAAATACGACATATGGAAGTTTTGGCTCGAGAGCCACTTCACTACTCAACATTGCCGAATGTGGGAAGTCATCACCAGAGGACCTATCATCATCACAGAAATAATCAAGAGGACTCCCCTTGACACCACGAAGGATCCATATGATGAAATCCAGATCAAAGACATGGCTGACTGCACCGCTGAAGAAAGAAAGCAAGATGAGCTGGATAATCTTGCAAAGAATATCATCTCCGGAACCATCCCAGACAAGCATGTCACCAAAATCATGGACGGCAAAACAGCCAAGGAGATGTGGGACATCCTCAAAGCTATGTGCATCGGATAAGAGGAAATCAAGGAGAACAAGCTATCCATAGCTTGTCAAAAATTCGACACCTTC
Source organism: Salvia miltiorrhiza (assembly GCF_028751815.1). Lineage (NCBI taxonomy): Eukaryota > Viridiplantae > Streptophyta > Magnoliopsida > Lamiales > Lamiaceae > Salvia > Salvia miltiorrhiza. Next base: position 13,994,547 of record NC_080390.1, on the reverse strand, counting down.
CTGATGCTCAAGAATGAATCAGTTGAAGAGATGGAGTACAGGTTCCACCAAATACTGAACGAGATTCAGTTCATCTCGAAGAACAAATACACTCAACGGGAAATCAATCTGAAGATTCTTTGTGCTCCTCCACGAGGAGATTGGCAAATTTATTCAGTCACACATCAGAGCAAGCTTGGATTCAACACTCTAACGACTGATAAATTATTTTCCGACGTCAAAGCCAATGAGTTCGACATCCGAAGAAATCTAGAGACCAAGAAGGCCAGAGGATCAGATGAAGATGCTCGATCAGGATCAAAGGAGCAGCACTGAAGGCTTCATCAAAGGAAAGTAAGAAGTAGTCGAAGGAATCGACTAAACTGAAGCCAGAAGACTTCTCCAGTCAATATGCATTGTTGACTGAAAGATTCAACAAAATGGAATCTAAGTTTCGTAGGTACAAGAAGTTCCACAAGAGAAACTACAAAGGAAATGAGAAAGAGCATAAGTCCAGAAACTGAAGCCTCTACCGAACTTCAGTCAACAAATGAAGGACCGCGACCTATCCTCACTGAAGAACCTCCACCTTCACCATAAGAAACCAAGAAGTACAGAAAATGGTTCGAACTGCACTCAAAGGACAACATCATTGGAGAACCATCAGATGGCGTGAAGACTCGAAGATCTATGTGCAACCTCGTCTACGATATCAACCAGAACTACATCAACAAAGATGAACATTTTAGTTACTTTTTATCGCAAATTGAACCCAAAGATATCGAAGAAGCCCTGAGATCCACACAATGAGTTATAGCAATGCAAGAAGAACTCAATGAATTCAACAGGAATTTAGTTTGGAAATTGGTGGATCGTCCAGATGATGCAAAGGTTATTGGACAAAAGTGGATTTTCAAGAACAAAAAGGACGAGAAAGGCTTTATAGTCAGGAATAAGGCGAGACTGGTTGCAAAGGGGTACAACTATGAAGAATGAATTGATTATGATGAAACCTTTGCCCCTGTTGCCAGACTGAAAGCAGTCAGATTATTCGTAGACTACGTAGCATATAAAAGGTTCAAGGTACACCAGATGGATGTGAAGTGTGCATTTCTCAATGGAGTGCTCATTGATGAAGTTTACGTGGAATAACCTCCAGGATTTGAGGTTGATGGACCAGATAAGGTGTACAAACTGAAGAAGGCGCTCTATGGACTGAAGCAAGCACCAAGAGCGTGGTACGATACTCTCTCAAAGTATCTGATTAAACAAGGATTCAAGAAATGATCAGGATAGGACTCTGTTCACACTGAAAGAATGAGAAGACCTCCTACTTGTTTAAATATATGTCGACGACATCATCTTCGGATTCAAATCCGAACGAATGTGCAAGAAGTCTGCTGAAATCATGACTAACAAATTCCATGTGTCAATGATGGGAGAAATGAATTTCTTTCTAGGATTACAAGTAAAGCAAACTGAAGAAGGGATACTGATCAATCAGTCGAAGTACACTAAGGAACTGATCAACAAGTTCGTAGTACAGCACATGAAGACTGTGAAGATTCCCATGAACACCAACTGGAAGGTGGATCCAGGAACTAAAGAAAAATCAGTATCTTCAACAAAGTACAGAGAAATCATAGGATCTCTGTTATATCTCACTGCGAGCCGACCAGATATAGCATTTGCAGTTGGAGTTTGTGCGAGATATCAGTCAGACCCAAAGAAAGCTCACTTGGATGCAGCAAAGAGGATTATAAGATATCTTAAAGGCACACCTAATGTAGGTCTATGGTATCCAACCGATGACAACTTCAAGTTATATGTATACTCGGATTCATATTTTGCAGGATGCAAAATAGATCGCAAGTCAACTTCAGGCACATGTCAATTCCTAGGCAACAAGTTGATTTCATGGTTTTCAAAGAAACAGACATCAGTTGCTACATCAACAACTAAAGTTGAAAATGTTGCTGCAGAAAGCTACTGCTCACAAATCTTGTGGCTAGTCCAACAACTGAAGGACTACAGGATCAAAGAAAGGGAAGTTCCCATCAACTGTGATAGCTCAAGTGTCATTGCAATCTTGAAAAAGCCAGTACATCACACCAGATACAAACACGTTGCCATACGCCAACACTTTATTAGAGATCATGTGGAGAAGAAAGACGTTTCAGTTGAGAAGATTTACACAAGCATTCAAAGAGCTGATTTGCTGACCAATGCACTCCTAGAAGATAGATTCAATGATCTATACGGAAGGATCGGGCTACTGAATCCAGAAGATTGTTGCTAATCCACACTCACTATGTTCGCTGAAGATGGAGCTGCCAAATGAAGTTTTTTCCAACTGAAGCTCAGTCAACTGAAGTCCTAAAACTGATGTTGTGTCAACTGAAGATATGAGTCAACGATCCAGGGAAACTCACTTCATCGGTACAACTGAAAACGTGGTATCGACTGATTACGATGATCAACCAGTAAGTAATTTTTAGTTACACATTAAAAATAGCCTACTTCAGTAAATCATAAATGAGCATTCACATTTTCAAAATCATGTTTTAAGTAAAAAATGTTTTAACTGATATTGTTGGGAAACTGAAACTGAAATATCCTTGATGATTTTTCGAATTTAAAAAGGTCATTTAATAAACCCGCCTATTTCAAAAATTAGTTTCAGTATTTCCTATTCTATTGGCTAATCAGACGTAAGGAATATTGACTAGCTCCCTTATATTAAGGAATACGTCTGCGGTGCATTTAATGCGGATTTCAAAATTCATTCAATACACCTTGGCGCGCAGAAATCGACCGCCAATGTCTTTTCAAAAGCCCTAGAAACTGTTCATCTCCCACGACCGATCATATCAGCCTATAAAAATCATTTCATTCTACACTTAGACATTTTCTTCGAACTTCCCTGCTACTAACCCTAAAATTCCACAGCCATCTTCTATGAGAAATCTAATCTTTTCAGAACAAAGATGAAATGGCTTCTGTAAGTTGCAGCAAGAAGGAAGTGAGATATGATTACTCACTGGATGTCCCCATGTTCCTACAACAGAAAGGCCACACCGATCCAGATGAACTTCTGGCTAGACACGGATGGCTGAACCACCCTTGTCACAGCCGAAGTACCTTTCTTCCTGAAGACTCCAGTCCAACATTTCTATGAGAATCTAGCTATTGATTCTGCTGGAGATTATGTCTGCACCATAAATGCGTTCACCTCCCCAGATTTCAAAGAACAAGAGCTGACTCAACCTAAACACCTCTAGATTGACTTGCAATAGGACAAGGACACTCTAGCAGTGGTAAGTTAACCCAATGTCGTCTCTCAAGGAAGATCTTAAAGGGCTTTTAATTATGTCACAAGAAAACGATAAACTAGGCATTGAAAGCTGTAAATTAAACTTAAGTAGGAACTTAAATTAAAGAATTATCTAGGCGAAACTTGAAATTAAACTTAAGAATTATCTAGGCGGAAAAGAATTAAACGTAACTATTAAGCAGAATAAAACTATTAAACCTAGGCAAGATTAAAAACATAAACTAAAAGAATTAACTAGGCGAATTGAATTTAAATAACTTTAATTAAAAAACTTCTAATCTAATCTAACTAGGCAGAAACTAAATTGCATAATTTAAAGAAAGCATTATAAAAACGCATAAACTAAATTTGCAGAATTTAGAGAAAGCATAAGTAAAAGCAAATAAATAAACTTGATTAAAGAAATACCGTAAATTCGTCTTGAGAAGTAATCTGTCACGTAATCACAACTCTAAACGAAAACTAATCTAAAATATGAATTGAAAGAACATAAATCGAAACTAACTAAGAAAGCAATAAAAACCTAACTTTGGCTCACTAGGCGTGAACTCAAAATTAGGGCAAAAGACGTTAGTTTTTCAATGCAAAACAAAGCCCTATTTATAGACTTCTCCTCAAGGTTGCCATCCAAAGCTGGACTCCTAAAGGTAATAGAATTGTGCAAGATAAGGTAACTCCAGCTGGCGTGTTCTTCAAGAAATCCCCTCCTAGCGAGAATCAACCATTCTACACGTTCAGCTCTGAAAAGGGCAGTGCAGAGCTGAAAGTTAGCTCTGGCAGTAAGGGCAGAGCTGGAAGTCAGCTCTGGAAATTTAGCTCTGGCGAAAGTAACTCTGCTCTGGAAGGCGAACTCTGGTGCGTCAGCTCGGGAAAGGTAGGCAGAGCTGAAAAGTCAGCTCTGGCGAGAAGGGCAGAGCTGGAAAGTCAGCTCTGGCGAGATGGGCAGAGCTCGTAGCTCAGCTCTGGCGAGATGGGCAGAGCTCGCAGCTCAGCTCTGGCGAGATGGCAGAGCTTGCAGCTCAGCTCTGGTGAGATGGGCAGAGTTCGCAGCTCAGCTCTGACGAGATGGGCAGAGCTCGCAGCTCAGTTCTGACGAGATGGGCAGAGCTCGCAGCTCAGCTCTGGCGAGATGGGCAGAGCTCGCAGCTCAGCTCTGAAGATAAAGCTACGCTCGCAGCTCAACTCTTGCGAAAGAGCTATGCTTGAAGCTCAGCTCTGGCGACAGAGCTATGCTCGCAGCTCAGCTCTGGCGACAGAGCTATGCTAAAAACGCCATTCTTAGCCTAAAAATCTCCAAAATTGCAATCTTCCATCTATAAAATCTAAATCTCCTGCAAAGCATAAAACAACACATAAAAGGCACCAATTTCCAGAAGATTATCTTAAGATTAAGCTCATACAAACCCCAAAATTTAGCACAATTAAGCATAAATCAACCCCCCCCCACACTTAGCCTTTTGCTTGTCCTCAAGCAAAATCCATATGAATCCTAGGAAGAGATTGATTTCAACAATGCTAATTTCCATCCAAACATTCACAAAGTCAATTCAAAATTTTACCAATAACATACATCTCTCGATCATGCAAGTAACTCAAAGTTTAAGAAGCAACAAAACAGTAATGTAAGCAATTCGATCAGACCCAATTCTCCGCTAGAAGTGAATTCCCTAATGTGATCGCCTTTATAATCGATATCACCAATTTCACACTTTGTGTGCTTAAAATTTCGACAGTTGAGCCATAGTTCGTGAAATAAAAACCATTTGAATATAATCCAAAGTCTTTTCACGTGGTTTCCCATGCTCATAGTTAGACTAGAGGAGTAGAGACTCAGAGCTGTCACGTTTCAGAACAGGCCAGATGTTTCAAAGCTGGCAAAATTAGAGCTGATTTTTAGCGTTTTTCACAGATAAGATACGATCGTAGGCAATCACAATGACAACACTCCTTCTAGCATCTACCGGACAAATCACGTTTTACTTACTTACAATCGTGTTGCAACAAAACTCATAATTCTTTGCACAATCAAGAAACACATATTAAAACTAAAACAAGAATAACCACCATTCATTCACAAACCCGAAATTCACATTGAAAATCATGTTCTCTTCCACAAATTCATAAAAATTAGCAAGTATCAAAGAAAAAAACTAAGCATAGAAAGATTGATCTCGCCCAATTTTTGAAAATAAAAGCAACAAAACACCCCCCACACTTAAAGCATGCCATGTCCTCAGGGCAGAAAAGAAAAACGAAGAGTGTAGAAAACGTCCCTGATTATCGGCATTGGAAAGCTGAACCATCGTGAGAGGCGGAGAAAAGTGAGGTTTGCGGTCTTGGGCAGCGTAGAGACGGCAGCGCTGCACTGGGCAGAGCTGGGCAGGGCAGCCTGGGCAGGGTTGGCAGCGCTGGCTCTGAGCAGCGCTGAAACTGGGCAGCGCAGGATTTGGGCAGCGCTGAATAGAAAACATGAACACCAAGCATCAAAGCACCCGCAAAGCAACCACAGACTAGGAACGAAACAAAAACGAAAAAAAAACAAAAAAAAACAAGACAAACAAAAACAAAAACTAAACCAACGGTGGGTTGCCTCCCACCAAGCGCTAGTTTTAGAGTCGCCAGCCCGACGTAGAGGATCCCTTAACCAAAATCGCTATGAAACATCAGCTGAATTAGTCCTCGTGAAAGCACATCATCCTCCAGTTCAGCTGCGGGTCCTCTTAATGAGCAAGCAGAGCTCATTGCGTTCATCATTCTCTCGAACCAAGAGCTATGTCGAGATCTCTCATCTTTCTTCTCTTCCAAAGGTGGTGCACTCTGCACTCTTAGCACGGCATCATCCTTGCATGGCAGCACATCAGCCCGTTCTTCCTCAACGGTTGCATCCTCTTTCACGGTTGTTGGCACCTCATGAACGGCATTAACGTCGAGTGGAAGCTTGGCCAAAAACTGATCTTCAATGGCCTCCTCATCGTGCAAATTATCAAGAAAAATTTGTATAATTTTGTCCTCTTTCGGGCTAGTGCTCTCCAGCACTGGCGAACTGGTCAGGGCTGGAGGACTAGTCAGGGCTGGCTGACTGGGCAGAGCTGGGCTCGTCAGGTCTGAGCTCTGCAGGGCTGGACTGGGCAGCGCTAAACTTGGCATGACTGGACTAAGCAGCGCTGGACTGGGCAGCGCTGAACTGGGCAGCGTTGCACTTGGCTGAGCTGGTGCGGTGGTCAGAGCTGAAATGCTAGGCAGAGCTGGTAGACAATTGTCAGCGCTGAAAATTTCCACTTCTTCCGCATGGTCAGAAATCTCAATAAAAGAACAAATATGCATTAAAGAAGTAGAAATAACAGGCTTCTTATCGAAGACAGAGAACGTTACCGATCTACCTGACCCGGCCATGCTCAAAGTTGCAGAACTCACGTCAATGCGAGTCTGGGTAGTAGCCATAAAAGGTCGGCCAAGCAGCACAAGATGGCTGTTCTCTCCTGCAATGCCTTTCCCTTCATCGAGCACCAAAAAATCTGCCAGTACCTTGATCCCTCTCACTGTTACTTCTACCTCCTCCAAGAGTCCACGTGGGCGGGTTATAGCTCCGTCAGCTAGCTGGAGTTTCATATTTGTGCATTTTAGCTCATCCTCCTTCCTGCCCAATTTCTGAAATATAGCAAACGACATCAAATTGACTGCCGCACCCAAGTCTAACATACCCGAGAACTCTCCAGCTCTTCCTAAACCAATACCAAGAATGAAACTTCCTGGATCTCCTTGCTTCGGTAGTGGTTTGGTTAGATCTACAATCATTGGTGGCAGAGGTGGGCTGGGACGTTGGACAGCTTTCGGTGGTCGATATGGCGTAGTGGACTTATGGAGTTTCAGCTCTGGCTGCCTGATCAACTCTGGCCGTCGGGTCTGCTCTGGCTGCCTTCTTGACAGCGCTGGAGTTGGCAGCGCTGGACTTTGCAGGGCTAGAAATTGCAGGGCTGGAGGTTGCATAGCTAGAATTGGCAGGGCTGGATTCGGCAGGGCTGGATTTCTCATCTGCTCTGTTACCTTCCTCTCCTCTGGTACCCTGATTAGCTCTGGCATCCTGGACAGCGCTGGCGGTGTATTCGGCTCTGGCAACGCAGTAATGGCCAGAGCCTGATGTAGCTGGTTCTGCTGCTGCTGTAGCTAGTTCAGAGTGCCCGATAGTTGCCCCACGGTGGTCTCAAGTCTATTTATGGTTGCGGACTGAGATTCCAAATTCTGCTTGGTCATCTCCATGTTTTGCTTGGTCATCTCCATAAATGTCTGCATAGTATCTTCTAAGGCTGACTTCTGCTGTGGAGCATTCTGGAATTGTTGAGCAGGTTGAAAATTTCCTTGCTGCTGACCTCTCCATCTGCCATTGAAGTTCTGCTTGCCTTGATTATAATTTATGCTCTGCGCAGGGACAGGTGCAGCTTCCGTTTGGCTCAACTTGAGCTGCTGTACTTCGCGCATAATTGAGGCCAATTGTTTCTGCATCTCAAACTGGTGCGTTACAGTGCTGGCCTCAACTCTCTTCCCACGGACTGATTTTTGTTGAGAGCTCTCCGCTAAAGTTTTGAATATTTCATTTAGCTCTGCTGCAGTCTTCCGAGCTATGTTACCTCCTGCAGTGCTGTCCACCATAAATTGGGCAGTTTGCACTAACCCATTGTAGAAGTATTGCATTAACATCACGTTTGTCAGCTGATGTTGTGGACACTGACGGAGGAGTTCTTGAAATCTTTCCCAAGCTTCATGTAAAGGCTCGTCCGATCCTTGGGTGAATTCCATGATTTGCATTCTAAGCTCCTGTGTCTTGTGGCTGGGATAATATTTAAGCATGAATTTCTCACAAGCTTCTCCCCAAGTGGTGATGGAGTTGGGCGGCAGAGTTAGCATCCACATCCTCGCTCGATCCTTAAGTGCATAGGGAAAGCACTTGAGCTTTAATTGGTCCTCCGTGAGATTCAGCAATGGAATGGTTTGCACTTGCATGCAAATATCGCGCATGAATTGCAGGGCATCCTCACTCGGCATCCCGTGAAACACTGGCAGCAAACTTGAGTCGTTTGGTTTGAGATTGTAGTTTCTCACGGCGGCAGGGAGCACGATCGCTGAAGTGTTTGTGTCTCCAATTACAGGCCTGGTAAAGTCTCCCATGTATTCCATGTTTTGGGCCATCTCCTTCTTATCCTCGTTTGTATTCTGCTCAGTGCTGAAATTTGCAGGGCTGGCCTGGTCTGCGCAGGAGTTGGCAGAGCTGACCTGGGCTGCGCTGGCAGCGCTAAATTCTGCAGGGCTGGCAGCGCTGAACTCGGCAAGGCTGGCAGCGCTGAACTCGGCAGCGCTGGCACAACAAAACGCCTAAAACCTTCCCCAGCAACGGCGCCAAAATTTGACTCAACCTAAACACCTCTAGATTGACTTGCAATAGGACAAGGACACTCTAGCAGTGGTAAGTTAACCCAATTTCGTCTCTCAAGGAAGATCTTAAAGGGCTTTTAATTATGTCACAAGAAAACGGTAAACTAGGCATTGAAAGCTGTAAATTAAACTTAAGTAGGAACTTAAATTAAAGAATTATCTAGGCGAAACTTGAAATTAAACTTAAGAATTATCTAGGCGGAAAAGAATTAAACGTAACTATTAAGCAGAATAAAACTATTAAACCTAGGCAAGATTAAAAACATAAACTAAAAGAATTAACTAGGCGAATTGAATTTAAATAACTTTAATTAAAAAACTTCTAATCTAATCTAACTAGGCAGAAACTAAATTGCATAATTTAAAGAAAGCATTATAAAAACGCATAAACTAAATTTGCAGAATTTAGAGAAAGCATAAGTAAAAGCAAATAAATAAACTTGATTAAAGAAATACCGTAAATTCGTCTTGAGAAGTAATCTGTCACGTAATTACAACTCTAAACGAAAACTAATCTAAAATATGAATTGAAAGAACATAAATCAAAACTAACTAAGAAAGCAATAAAAACCTAACTTTGGCTAACTAGGCGTGAACTCAAAATTAGGGCAAAAGACGTTAGTTTTTCAATGCAAAACAAAGCCCTATTTATAGACTTCTCCTCAAGGTTGCCATCCAAAGCTGGACTCCTAAAGGTAATAGAATTGTGCAAGATAAGGTAACTCCAGCTGGCGTGTTCTTCAAGAAATCCCCTCCTAGCGAGAATCAACCATTCTACACGTTCAACTCTGAAAAGGGCAGTGCAGAGCTGAAAGTCAGCTCTGGCAGTAAGGGCAGAGCTGGAAGTCAGCTCTGGAAATTTAGCTCTGGCGAAAGTAACTTTGCTCTGGAAGGCGAACTCTGGTGCGTCAGCTCGGGAAAGGTAGGCAGAGCTGAAAAGTCAGCTCTGGCGAGAAGGGCAGAGCTGGAAAGTCAGCTCTGGCGAGATGGGCAGAGCTGGAAAGTCAGCTCTGGCGAGATGGGCAGAGCTCGTACCTGAGCTCTGGCGAGATGGGCAGAGCTCGTAGCTGAGCTCTGGCGAGATGGGCAGATCTCGCTGCTCAGCTCTGGCGAGATGGGCAGAGCTTGCAGCTCAGCTCTGGTGAGATGGGCAGAGCTCGCAGCTCAACTCTGACGAGATGGGCAGAGCTCGCAGCTCAGGTCTGACGAGATGGGCAGAGCTCGCAGCTCAGCTCTGGCGAGATGGGCAGAGCTCGCAGCTCAGCTCTGAAGATAAAGCTACGCTCGCAGCTCAACTCTTGCGAAAGAGCTATGCTTGAAGCTCAGCTATGGCGACAGAGCTATGCTCGCAGCTCAGCTCTGGCGACAGAGCTATGCTAAAAACGCCATTCTTAGCCCAAAAATCTCCAAAATTGCAATCTTCCATCTATAAAACCTAAATCTCCTGCAAAGCATAAAACAACACATAAAAGGCACCAATTTCCAGAAGATTATCTTAAGATTAAGCTCATACAAACCCCAAAATTTAGCACAATTAAGCATAAATCAGGAGCCGATAAGGATTAATGCCTCACGCATTGTTCGCAAGCTCTACAATCTACGCAACACTGGTCCTATGCCATCCACCATCTCAGACAAGAAGGCCAACGAGATCTTGAAGAAGGCCATGAACAAGAAGGATATCACAACTAAAGGCACCCTAAAGGTTCCAGACTACAAGCTTAGCCACAAGTTGGTGGCTAAGATTATACAAAAATGATAGGTTCGCGCCACCGGCTCTCCAGATCAGGCTTCACAGCTTCAGAAGAACATCTTGGCTGCTCTGATGAAGCCAGGACCTTTCAACTGGGAATGAGCATATCTAGAACTACTCTACGATGAGAGATCCTAGTCAAGGACGCCAAAGATGCTCCGTCAGGAAACAGGGTTTTCCAGATCATCCTTGAGGCCACCAAACACATCACTATTTTCTAGTCGGAATAAATTCCTATCACCGACCATTTTTCGCTGTTCAAACAGGTAAAAGGCTCTTCCAATGCCTCCAGGAAAATTGCTTCCTCTCCCAAATCAGTTGAGACTGAACTCTCGTCGTCTCCAACTGATAAAATCCCTACATACTCTCCCACTGGAATAACCAAACCTTCCGCTCCCTCCACAGAAATTCCTCCAGAAATCCCTCCAAAAGCCCTAACTGATATTCCTCGCCGCCCTCGTACCACTCCCAAAAAGGGCAAATCAAAACCCAAGTCTGGAAAGATTTCGATCAAAATTCCGTCCCAAGCCAAAGCCTTTCAAACTACCTCTTCTTTAGTGCATGTTCTTTCTGGCACTGAAAGATTATAAAGGGAAGTAGCCATTTTCAAGCAAAACCTTTGAGATCAAGCCACCGAATATCTTGACTATCTAATTCCCAGCTTTGATAAATCCCTTGAAACCTACAAAAACATCCACCGCCTCCTCATCTTCACATTCTATAAAATAGCTCTTTGTGCACTGATCGACGACCTTAATGTCGTTGAATCTGCAATCAAGCTGGCCACTGAAGAGGCCGACCTGTACAACATTTTTGATATTTCTAATCTTTGGAATGTCATACATGATTTTGACAAGGTAGTGTTCGACTATCTTGAGTTCCACGGTTTGGTTCGGGCACCGTTCTCTTTTCATGCAAGAGCAGGTACTTCTGGCTCTAAGACTAATGATGAAACTCTAATCTTGCCATCCATTGAGCCAGCTCAAGCCCCAGCCGCTCAAATTCCTCAAGAAACTGATGTTTCTATGGCTGATATTCTACAAGATAAATGTGCGACTGAACCCTTCAGTCATGCACCAGAAGAGGAGCCCCAACTGATGGCCGTTGACACTACTAGCCCCACAACTGAAACTTTTGAACCAAGACAAGAAGTTTCAAGCACTGAAGGGAGAGAATAAGCTTTCGAGTAAGAGACAAGGGCAGTTGAAACTCCATCATCTCCAGAGGGTCATGTCAAGAACATTCCTGATGAGCTAATCAAATCACCAACTCCTTTAGAATCAAAAGTTGCTGATGCAATGGATGTTGCTGGAAGCACAACCAAGATTGCTGCTTTGGGATTCATACCAGACATTCCCACTGATGAAGTTCAAGTTCTCCCAGTGACTAGAACTTCTGAGGGAAACTCTACTGCGGCCACCATTCTAGCTCTTAAGGCCATTCCTGAGGTTGTTATTACTGAAGCCTCGGACGCAGCCCCTACTGATCAACCAGCAACTGATGCAGAAAAGGCTGCCACTGAAACTGGAACTTCTAAGGTAGAGAAAACTGAATCTACTGTCGCTGCTTCAACTGAAGAAGTTCTTGCTCCAGCTCCAAGTGAACCAAAAAAGAATGTAGCTCAGAAAGTTGATGTTGATGTTGCAGTCGAGCTCCAACAATCGACTGAAGCTACAACGGTTCCAGCACCAACTGAACCTGCGAATGATGTTGTTGTAACTGAATCTCAAGCTCCTGCAACTGATCAAGCTGCTACTGAAGCAAGCACTCAAGAACCAGTCAAGCCGCATGATACAACTAAAGTAACACCTACTCCAGCTCCAACAACTACTTTTACTTCAGCATCTACTAAAGTCGGACCCTCCTTTCAACCGCAGAAGCCTATTCCAATAGTGGAGATCGCAAGGCCACCCATCAGGAAATATGATTCTGATGAAGAAATTGATGCACGCCTGAATGTATGGAAATGAAAGACCCCTGGTGATGTTTCCCTGGAATTACCTAGCACTATCGAAGAGCAAAATGAGATGCTACTTTTGTTGGTGGCTAACCAACAAACAGAGATTGAAAAGTTAAAGCATCAACTGGAGTGCAGAGACATCCACGCCTTCAAATATGTTCGAAGAAAATCATCTCTGAATGATGGCTGACTCAACCTAAACACCTCTAGATTGACTTGCAATAGGACAAGGACACTCTAGCAGTGGTAAGTTAACCCAGTGTCATCTCTCAAGGAAAGTCTTTAAGGGCTTTTAGTAGTATCGTAGGAAAAAGCAATAAAAGAAAGCAGTAAAGAATTTGATTATTAAACTAGAACTTAGAATTAAAACTTAAGTAAAAACCGAACTTAAAATTAAACTAGGCGAATTAAACTATTAAACCCTAGACAAGATTTTAAAGAACTTTAAATTAAACTTACTTATGAAAGTAAATACTTGTAAATTTAAAGACTTTTAATCTTGGCGTGAAACTAAAGTGCATAATTTAAATAGCATAATTAAAAAGAAAGCATGAACATAAACGAAAAACGTAAGCATGATTAAACAAAAATAAATGGAATTTAAATACGAAATACCGTAAACGTCTTGAACGTGTAATTGTGTCACTCAATCACAATCCAAAAATAAACTAAAAGCTGAATTGAAATCTAACTTAAAACAATAAAAACTCGAAACTATGAAAGCACTAAGAAAGCAAGTAAATTCCTAAGCTTCGGATGCCAACATATCGCAAAGATGGCGTCTAAAACTAGGGCAAAAGATTGATTGGATTGGATATTTTACAATAAAAAGTATGGCCCTATTTATAGACTTCAATTCCCTATGGATCACCATGAAAGTTGCCATGCAAAGTAGAACTCGAAAGGCAATAGAATCGTGCATGATAAGGCAACTTTCCAGCTGTGACGCGCGCTCTGGGAACACTCCAACTTTGGCCGAATTCGGGACTCTCGCCAGCGGAATGGCTTCCGCTCTGGCATTCGCCAAAGGAACGGTTAATTCTCTGCTATCGCCAGAGGAACGGCGATTTCTCTTGCTACCGACTTCTCTGACTGGTGATTCCTCTGACTAGCGACTTCTCTGACTGGTGATTCCGCTGGCTAGCGACTTCTCTGACTTTTGATTCCTCTGGCGCTTCGTTGGGTTGGTTCCGCTGCTCTGACTCTGGGGCATTTCTCTGGCTTCCCATTTCGCTGCTCTGGCAAGCGGGGCTTCGCTTCTCTGACATGCCAGAGTATGCACAAAAACACTATTCTTAGCCCAAACTCTCCACAATTTGCACTCTTCATCTTGAAAACCTAAATCTTCTGCAAAGCATAAAATACACCATAAAACGCACCAATTTCCAGAAGATTTAATTTAAAATAAGCACATGCAAACCCCTAAAATTAGAACAATTAGGCATAAATCAACCCCCCCACACTTAGCCTTTTGCTTGTCCTCAAGCAAAATCCATATGAATCCTAGGAAGAGATTGATTTCAACAATGCTAATTTCCATCCAATCATTCTCAAAGTCAATTCAAAATTTTACAATCAATACACATCTCTCGATCATGCAAGTAACTCAAAGTTTAAGAAACAACAAAAGAGTATTGTAAGTAATTCGATCAGACCCAATTCTCCGCTAGAAGTGAATTCCCTAATGTGATCGCCTTTATAATCAATATCACCATTTTTCACACTTTGTGTGCTTAAGATTTTCGACAGTTGAGTCATAATTCGTGAAATAAAAACCATTTGGATATAATCCAAAGTCTTTTCACGTGGTTTCCCATGCTCATAGTTAGACTAGAGGAGCAGAGACTCAGAGCTATCACGTTTTAGAACAGGCCAGATGTTTCAGAGCAGGCAATTTTGAAGTTGGCAATTCGTCCAACATTTTCACAGATAAGATACGATCGTAGGTAATCACAATGACAACACTCCTTCTAGCATCTACCGGACAAATCACGTTTTACTTACTTACAATCGTGTTGCAACAAAACTCAAATTCTTTGCACAAACAAGAAACACATATCAAGAGTAAAACAAGAATAACCACCATTCATTCACAAACCCGAAACTCGCATCGAAAACCATCTACTCTTCCACAAATTCATAAAAATTAGCAAGATTCGAGACCAAAAACTAAGCATAGAAAGACTAATCTCGCCCAATTGAAAATATAAGCGCAATAAAACACCCCCCACACTTAAAGCACGCCATGTCCTCAGGGCACAAAAGAAATAAGAATAGAGGATACGTCCCTGATTATCGGCATGGAGACATTGAAGCAACGTGCGAGGTGGTGACGAGGGGAATTCGCTGGCTATGGCAGAGTGGAGAAGGGCAGCGCGGAGAAGTGCAGCGGTGGTGGCAGCAGTGCTGGCGGCTGTATGAGAGTTTCAGCGCTGAAAATAAGACATGCTCACCAAGCATCATAGTATCCGCAAAGTATCCAAAACTTAGGAAATACACGAAACACACAACTAAAAACAAAGAAAAACAGAAACTAAAAACAAACCAACGGTGGGTTGCCTCCCACCAAGCGCTAGATTTAGAGTCTCCAGCCCGACTTCAGAGCTGAACTTCAGCTAGGGTTGTGCAGAGCTTGAGACTCCACCTCCAACGGCGAGCTCTGGTGCTCGTAGTACGGCTTCACTCGATGGCCATTCACTCGGAAACTCTCCTTTGTGTGCTCGTTCAATAGCTCGACCGTACCATGCTCGAACACTTCTTTGAGTAAAAATGGACCACTCCACCTAGATTTCAGCTTTCCCGGAAATAACTTAAGTCGAGAGTTGAACAAGAGCACCTTCATTCCAGGGCAAAGCTTCTTGTGACAAATGCGGCGATCGTGGAGTCGCTTCACTTTGTCCTTGTAAATTCTTGCATTCTCATACGCCTCATTGCGTAGCTCATCTAACTCCTCCATTTGCAACATGCGCTGCTTCACGGCAGAGCCCAAGTCATAGTTGGCAGCCTTGATTGCCCAATAAGCTTTGTGCTCAATCTCCACCGGCAGATGGCAGGCTTTGCCATAGACGAGACGGTACGGACTCATCCCAAGTACGCCCTTGAAGGCAGTTCGGTACGCCCAGAGAGCATCATTCAACTTTACGGACCAGTCCTTGCGCGAGGGCTGCACCGTTTTCTCCAAAATTCCTTTGATTTGCCGATTGCTCGTCTCGGCTTGTCCAGAGGTCTGTGGATGGTATGGTGTTGCAACCTTGTGCGTGATCCCATTCTTCTTCTTGAGCTTTGCAAACAACTTATTGCAGAAGTGCTTGCCTCCATCGCTAATGATAGCCCTAGGAAATCCGAATCTAGAAAGAATGTTCTCTTGCACAAACTTAAGCACCACATTAGCATCACATGTCCGCGTGGGGATAGCCTCTACCCATTTGGACACGTAATCTACAGCTAGTAAAATATTGAAACCCATGCGAAGTAGGAAATGGCCCCATGAAATCAATGCCCCACACATCGAAAATTTCAACAATTAAAATGCTTTGGAGGGGCATCTCATTCCTGCGGCCGATGTTTCCTACTCTCTGACATCTATCGCAAGCAAGAGTGAAAATGTGTGCATCTTTGAAAATGGAAGGCCAAAACAAACCTGATTGAAGAATTTTATGTGCTGTTTTCTGCCCCCCAAAGTGTCCACCACAATGATCTTCATGGCACATTTTCAACACTTGTTGTTGCTCCTCTGCCGGCACACATCGTCGAATGACATCATCCTTTCCAAGCTTGAAAAGGTGAGGAATCTCCCAATAATAGTGCCTGCATTGAGCTAAAAATCTCTTTCTTTCCTGCGATGTTAGCTCAGGCCGTAGAATACCACAAACTAAGTAATTGACAATATCTGCATACCAGGGCTCGGCGCTAGCAGGGCTGCTCTGAGCAGCGCTGAGTTCGGCAAGGCTGGTAGAGGTGATCTCGGCGGAGCTGGCCAGAGCAGAGCTGACTTCGATTCCGCTCTGGAGATGTCGGCTCCTCTGCTCTGGTACCGACTCCTCTGCTCTGGTGCCATAGTTGGTTTCGGCAGAGCAGAATTCGGTAGCTCTGGCTTGGGCAGAGTGGATCTCGGCAATGCTGTTCTTATCGAAGGTTAATGCATATGTATGCTCAAAAGGAAAAGATTCAGGGATGCAATTGAGACTCGACCCTAGCAGATTTTTGTCCAATCGGGAAAGGTGGTCAGCTACGTGATTCTCGCTTCCTTTCCTATCCCTGATCTCTACATCAAACTCTTGCAACAGTAAGACCCAACGGATGAGACGAGCTTTAGCCTGAGGTTTAGTCATCAAATATCGAAGTGCAGCATGGTCACTATGGACAATGACTTTAGACCCAATGATGTATGCACGAAATTTATCTAAGGCAAAGACCACAGCAAGCATCTCTTTTTCAGTAGTGGTGTAATTTACTTGTGCACTATTCAGAGTTAAACTAGCATAGTAAATCACACGTAACATCTTATCCACACACTGACCTAGCACCGCTCCTACAGCAGAGTTAGACGCATCACACATAATCTCAAAGGGCAATGACCAATCAGGTGCAATCACAATGTTTCAAAGGCATGCCTGCAAAAGTCATCGAAATTAAAAGGAACATCCTGAGCTAGCAGTTTTCATAGAGGTTGGCTAATTTTAGAAAAATCTTTAATGAAACGCCGGTAAAAACCGGCGTGACCTAAGAAACTCCTAATTCCTTTGACATCGATAGGGGGCGGCAACTTTTGGATTACCTCCACCTTGGCTCTGTCGACCTCTAGTCCATGCTTAAACACCACATGACCCAAGACAATCCAGTTAGTAACCATGAAATGACTCTTTTCCCAACTCAAGGTTAGGCCACTTTCAATACACCTTTGCAACACTACATCAATCTTAGTCAAGCAATCATGAAAGGACTGCCCAAAAACCGAAAAATCATCCATAAAAACCTCGACGAATTTACCAATCATATCAGAGAATATGGACATCATGCATCGTTGAAACGTCCCGGGTGCATTGCACAATCCGAACGGCATCCTTTTCCATGCAAATGTCCCAAAAGGCGTGGTGAAGGCAGTCTTGACTTGATCTTCCGGTGTGATTGCGATTTGGTAGTATCCTGACAAACCATCTAAAAAACAATAAAAATCATGCCCTGCCAACCGATCTAACATTTGATCAACAAAAGGAAGGGGAAAATGATCCTTTTTGGTGACAGCATTGAGTTTCCTGTAGTCGACGCACATCCGCCATCCCGTGGTAGGACGTGTCGGCACCAACTCCATCTTGTCATTGCGCACAACTGTCATTCCTCCTTTCTTTGGCACGACATGCACCGGGCTCACCCACTCACTATCGGCGACAGAGTAGATAATCCCTTCGGCAAGAAGCTTGAGGATTTCCTTACGCACAACCTCCATCAGCATAGGGTTCAAGCGTCGCTGGGCATCTCGCTTTGGTGCAGCTCCTTCCTCTAAGTTGATCCTGTGCATGCATGTGGCTGGACTAATGCCACGTATGTCACCTAGGCTCCATCCTAGCGCTGCTTTGTTTCTCTTCAAAACTTCAAGCAGCGCTGCTTCTTGCTCTATAGTCAGCGTAGATGAGATGATGACTGGCTTCTCCTTTCCTTCTTCTAAAAAGATGTACTTGAGGTTAGCAGGGAGTTCCTTTAGTTCCAGCGCTAGGCTCTTGGTTTCCATCTGATCATCGAGGGGCAGTTCGGTATGGCTGGACAACACTGAGCTCGGCATGGCTGTCTGAGCAGAACTGCAGGGCAGAGGAATGGAGATTTCTCTGGCGGGTCCAGAGCTGAAGTCTTCAGCTTCCCGAGCTAACTCCTCTATATCGGCTGATCCAGCGCAAACTTCCACACGCTCCTATTCCTGTATAAATACCTTCTCAACCAGGCCATTAATAGCATCTATGTATGAACATTCATTTATGAAATTAGCAGAAGGCATAGCCCGATTTTCATGCACCGAGAAAGACACCGACTCCCCCAACACTGTCATCTTAATAGTTCCATTTTTGACATCAATCAACGTGTTAGTGGTCGCCATAAAGGGTCTTCCTAATAGCAGAGTGTGATCTCTACCATTCTCGTGCACATTCCCAATCTCAAGTACGACAAAATCAACGGGCACTATCAAATCCCCGACTCTAACTAGGATATCCTCTACTATACCACGGGGATACCTGACGGACCTATCAGCAAGTTGGAGGCACATGCGAGTAGATTTTAAATTACCTAACTCTAATTGTTGAAAAATAGAGTAAGGCATCAAATTAATTCCCGCCCCCAAATCTAACATACCAGTGGCTTCCTTACCATTTCCCAAAGCAATATTAATCACAAAACTACCTGAATCGCGCTGCTTTGGTGGCAAAGATTGCTGCATGATTGCGTTTGCAACTTCGGAGACCAACACCTTCTCATTGTCCCCGAACCTTCTTTTGTTAGATGCCAATTCCTTGAAGAATTTCACATATGCCGGCACATTTCGGATCACATCAAGAAGAGGCAAATTCACATTTACCTTGGCCAACATGTTGTAGAATTCCTCAAACTGACGGTCCTGCTTCTCGTTTCTCAATCGGTTCGAAAAAGGCACTGGTGGTCGATAGGGTGTAGTAGCATTGTGGAGCTTGACCTCCTTCTCCTTCTCCCCTTCCTTTTGCTGGTCTGCCCTCTCTCCATCAGTTGGTCTGGTCAGAGCTGAGCTCGGCAGCTCTGCTCTGGTCTGGACAAGGCTCGGCAACTCTGCTCTGGTCTGTGCAGGAACATCTACCTTGTTATCCACCATCTTACCACTGCGGAGAACAGTTACAACTAGGGCTTGATGCGGCTGAGCAGGTTGGCCATGAAACTTCCCGGGCTGCTGTTGTTGTTGGATTTGATTCAAAGTACCAGAAAGTTGCCCGACAGTTGTTTCAAGCCTTTTTATTGTCGATGCTTGAGCC
The DNA here is from genome assembly GCF_028751815.1 of Salvia miltiorrhiza. NCBI lineage: Eukaryota > Viridiplantae > Streptophyta > Magnoliopsida > Lamiales > Lamiaceae > Salvia > Salvia miltiorrhiza. The sequence continues at coordinate 13,975,105 of NC_080390.1, read as the reverse complement.
TCCATATTCTGCTTGCTCAACTCCATGAAAGCTTGTAACGTTTCTTCGAGCGTTGATTTTTGTGGCGGCATGGGCTGTGTACTCTGCTGCGGAACTGATTGCTGTTGTTGGTATTGTGATCTGTACGGTTGGAATGAACCCTACTGTTGTGGGAAATATTGTTGTTGTTGATAGCCCATTTGAGGTGGTCGACGGAATTGATTCCCCCCAAGATTTTGATTTCCCCATCCAGCATTCGGCTGACCTCTCCATCCGCCATTCACATTTTGTTGACCTTGATTCATGTTCTGCCCATAAGGTCTGCTTGGCCCTTGATTGTAGCCTTGAAATCCTTGTGCCGCATAGACCTCAGCTTGTCCTTCCGGAGTAAACTCTCCCATTCTATGGCACTCATTAGCTCCATGGCTGAAATCTCCACAAATACCACAGGGCTCAACGTACTGTAGGGCTGGGTTCGGCGGGGCTGGCGTCGGCAGAGCTGGAATCGGCTGAGTTGTCATCGGCGGTGCTGAGCTCTGAACTGGAGAATTTTCCATCTTTTCCATCTTGAGCTGTTGGATTTCTCGCATGATCGAGGCCAATTGTTGCTGCATCTCGAACTGATTTGTCACGGCACTAGCCTCTACTCTCCGTCCTCGGACTGACTTTTGTTGGGAGCTCTCGGCTAAGGTCTTGAAAATCTCTTTCAGATCTACCGCAGTTTTCCGAGCTATGTTCCCTCCTGCCGTGCTATCCACCATAAATTGGGCAGTTTGCACTAACCCATCGTAGAAGAACTGCATCAACATAACATTAGTGAATTGATGTTGAGGGCATTGACGGAGGAGTTCTTCATATCTCTCCCAAGCTTCATACAAAGGCTCGTCCGCTCCTTGGATGAACTCCATTATTTTCGTTCTCAGCTCCTGTGTCTTGTGACTTGGGTAGTATTTCAGCATGAATTTTTCACAAGCATCTCCCCATGTAGTGATAGAGTTGGGCGGCAGAGATAGCATCCATGTCCTCGCCCGGTCTTTAAGTGCATAGGGGAAGCACTTGAGCTTGAGTTGGTCCTCCGTGATAGTAAGCAAAGGAATTGTTTGCACTTGTGTGCAAAAATCTCGGATGAATTGCAGCGCATCCTCGCTTGGCATCCCATGAAATACTGGCAGCAAATTCGAGTCATTGGGTTTGAGATTGTAGTTTCTCACAACAGCAGGGAGCACGATTGCCGACGTGTTGGTATCTCCAATCACCGGCCTAGTATAGTCTCCCATGTATTCCATGTGCTGGGCCATCTCCTTCTTTTCCTTGTTTAATTTCTGCCTAGGGCTGAAATTCGCGGAGCTGGCCTCTTCCTCCTTAGCTTGTTTTGCCGTTTCTGTCGTGTGCTCTGTATCGGCAGAGCTGGCGTCCCCTTTTGTTGGCTGCTCTGAAGGTTCCGAGTCAGAGCTGGCTGGCGAATCTAGTTCCTCCTCTCCTGCGCTCTGCTCTGGCAGTTCAGAATCAGAGTAGGAATCGTCAGTTATATCACGTGTTTCTCCGTCAGAGTTGGAGTTAGAACCGTCTGTTCCGTCGTCACCGAACACTCCCTTGCAGCTATTCTTCCTGAAAATCCCTTCGCTCGTACTATGCAAAGGAGACACCAGTTGGTAAGTTAACCCAGTGTCATCTCTCAAGGAAAGTCTTTAAGGGCTTTTAGTAGTATCGTAGGAAAAAGCAATAAAAGAAAGCAGTAAAGAATTTGATTATTAAACTAGAACTTAGAATTAAAACTTAAGTAAAAACCGAACTTACAATTAAACTAGGCGAATTAAACTATTGATTTATGCTTAATTGTGCTAAATTTTGGGGTTTATATAAGCTTTATTTTAAGAGAATCTTCTGGAAATTGGTGCGTTTTATGGCTTGTTTGATGCTTCGCAGGAAAATTAGGTTTTTAGATGGAAGAATATAATTTTGGAGATTTCGGGGCTAAAGAGGGTGTTTTTAGCATAACTCTGTAGCCAGACCAGAAAAGTCAGCCGAAGACCCGCGTCAGAGAAACCAATCTCCAGAGCAGCGAAATCACAAGCCAGCGCCAGAGGAATCAAAGCGCCAGAGGAATCAAAGCGCCAGAGGAATCACAGCGCCAGAGGAATCAAAGCGCCAGAGGAATCAAAGCGCCAGAGGAATCATAAGCCCCAGAGGAATCACCAGTCAGAGAATTGGTGACTTCTCTGGCCAGAACAGAGGAGCCGATAGCCAGAGAATTGGTGACTTCTCTGGCCAGAACAGAGGAGCCGATAGCAGAGAATTCA